>NC_085877.1:11808620-11953620 GCF_034702125.1 Engraulis encrasicolus | reverse complement strand
GCGAGGGCTTCATCTGCGCCGTGTGCCTGGACGTCTACTTCAGCCCCTACATGTGCCACCCCTGCAACCACATCTTCTGCGAGCCCTGCCTGCGCACGCTGGCCAAGAGCTGCCCCACCAACACGCCCTGCCCCCTCTGCCGCACCACCATCTCACACGTCTTCTTCCAGAAGGGTGAGGAGAAGTTCAAGTTCAAATGTAACAACAAGAATGTCATGATTTGTCCATCTCGAGCACTTTTTTTCCCAGAAAGGCGAGTAGAACAATACGATGTCTACTTGACTTTCCACTGAAAGTTTTTGTGTGTGAAATAGAAAACCTAGCTTCTCAAATTCTTCTCAGAATCAATGTTTTTTACAATAATCAATATTTTTGTTGTAATGTATCTACTGTTACAAACGGTTTGTTACTACTCTAGAAAATATTTAAAAAGTACCGGTAACGCTTTAGAATAAGGTTCTTCTAATAAGCATTTATAGTCACTAGTAAGCAGGTAGTAATACCCTTACAAGTGCCCAATAACATGCTTATTGACCTCGTTAACATCTTATAAGCTGCTTATTGTGTGTTTATAGTGGTTTATTTTTTTTTTTGTGTTATTATTTAAATCGGTACACATATCCATCTTGATATGCTGACTAATACTAGATATTGAGGCGTCGCGAAAAAACTAAATTTTCAAGATGGCTGCCATGTGTACCGATTTTCATGCCTTTACTCAAATAAAGTTACTCATCAGATGTTAACAACATTAATAAGCATGTTAACAAAGTTAATAAGCATGTTATTGGGCACTTGTAAGGGTATTACTACCTGCTTACTACTGACTATAAACGCTTATTAGAAGAACCTTATTCTAAAGCGTTACCAAAGTACCAATAATGTTGAATATGTGTCTGTTCGGTTTACCAAAAGCAGTGTCTTCAGCTGTGGTTTGTAATTTGGATGAGGTGACAAAATTAACCAGTGCATGTTCCACAAAACATAGATAAAACTAAGCAGTTGTCCAGTTGATAGTGCTTGACTTAAATGGGACAGCGAGCCAGTGAAAGAAGACCACTGGGTGATTATTCAGCCCAGTGATGATGTGATTCATAATCTGGCCCTGCCAATATGACTAACAAACAACAACAACAACAAAAAGAAACCAAGATGATTTCATTAAAGAAAAACATGTAAATCAATTCACTGTGCGCACGGCACAGTACAAGGATGGATCCATTCTAAAAATAACTGATAAATAATAATAGCCCCACCCAAATATACAAGACCTTCAAAGGCTCATTATCGTTTCAACAAATGCAAGACCACAAATGTCTTAAATGACCATGGCAAAACAGAAATCAATGGCAATCATCTTCAGCAAGCGCTTCTTCTGACCCCTAAAATCCTCTGCTCCTCACTAAAATGGCCAGTGTGATGAAAAACATTGTAATGCAGTTTTTGCTGTCTTATACTGTTCAAAACACAGCATACTGCATGGGAAACTTACGAACTTAAAGTGATACTGTCCCATTTTTGGAAATAAGCTTATTTTACACCTCCCCTTGAGTTAAATAATAGGGTTTTACCTTTCTCCTGTACCTTTAAACGTTCTCTGGGTATGGCAGTACAAATTTTACCTCCAAGCTAGCAGTTAACATTGAGTCCTATGAGACCAGTTAGCCGCCAGCTGGTCTCATAGGACTCAATGTTAACAGCTAGCTTGGAGGTAAACTTTGTACTGCCGTACTCAGAACGGCAGGAAGTACAGGAGAAAGGTAAACCAACCCAACCATGTAGCCCCTTAATGCGCGCCATACCTCCTGAGGCACGCTGTAATAGACATTGAAATGTAACTACCATAGCACTACAATACTATGACACAACACAAGCCCTTTAGTAATGCACCACGACTTGGTCATTACCATACTGGTAACAATGAATTTATAAAGCTGCGCCTTAAGGGTCAAGGGGAGGTGTAAAATAAGCTTATTTCCAAAAATGTGACAGTATCACTTTACACGTAAGACAGCAGGGCAACTTTCTTTTTTACGTTGGCTGCAATGACTGCAATGTTTTACGGTGTACAGTATACCCTGTAGGCTTACTGCACACAGATTTTTTTTCCAAGGTCATCCTGCGCTTGTTCGCCACTCGGGGTGAGGCAATTGGTGGTGGGGAGCCTATTCTGACCTTAGCAGGCTGTATGGCGGCCCAATGGGTTTTTTACCCAGGGGCCCTGTGTAGAATTCTTCCACTAAACTTGATCAATGGCAATCATAAACCACAAGAGCTTCTCCTGACCAATTCTTCTGATAATCTCTGTTCTTCACTAAAATGTTCACATTTCTTCTGGTTCCTTCTTCTTCCTCTTCTTCTCCATTGTAATAATCATCTTGCTCCCCTCCTTCATCATAATCATCATCATCATCATATTTTTCTTCTTCACATTATCATACTTCTCTTCTTCTTCTTCTCCTTCTTCTTCTTTGCAGAGCTGAATCAGACAGCTAGGACCTTCTTCCCCAAGGAGTACCTGCTGAGGAAGCAGAGTTTCCAGAAGGCCAGTTGTGCCAAGTGGCCTCTGCCAAGCTGCAGGAAGATCTTCAGGATTCTGGGAGGTAAGTTTCTCACTCACATATCTACAGCAGTTGCTTGTGTTTTATCCATAATTGAATAACAATTTAATCTCTATTAATTAACGCCTATGCTTATTAATAAACAATGGACTTAAGGTGGTAAGCTTGCTTACATAACCTACTATACTTGCTTATCTTTTCACCATAGCATAATTGAACCGGTTGTCCCTTGCCCAGGGAGAGAGGGGCCCCAGAATTGGGTCCTCGTCAACATTCTATGTATTGAGAGGGGGGACCTTTCAGATTACTCTGTCCCGGGTCTGCCCAGAGCTGTCAGCAGCCCTGCATATTGCATTGTGTGTTCTGATCCGTCTGCAAAATTGTCCATCACTGTCCATGGCCTCACTGAAATACACATGACCAAACTGGAAAAAAAGCTGTCAAAACATTCAATCAACATGTTTCTCCATGGCCCTACCGTGCCCGACCCTTGCCCTTTGCCGACCATTCCCCGTCTCTCTCTCCCAACTCGCTTCCTGTCACCACCTTCACTGTCCTGTCGTATATAAAAAAAACATGTTTCTCCATCATCACCACATGGTAATGAGACTTGACTTCCCTTCCCTTCCGAATCCCATGTGACCTTGCAGGGTTCCAGAGGCAGGCCAGCCCGATGGGCAGGCGCCAGTTCCCGCACGGCGGCTACCGGCTGGACGCGCTGGATCTGGAGGACGAGTCTGGACGCGGCTGGCGCCTGGACATGGACATGGTCATCATCTACATCTACTCCGTCAACTGGGTCATCGGGTTCATCGTCTTCTGCTTCCTCTGCTACTTCTTCTTCCCCTCTTTCTGAGGGGAATCAGTGGCGGCCATCGCAAGGGGACTCAAATGGAAACAAATTGCATTACATTACACTTAGCTGACGCCTTTTCCCAAAGCGACTTGCAGTTAATTACGTGCATTGCTTACAGTCCCTGGAGCAGTGTGGGCAGAGATCTTATACAGAGAGATACTTCATTCTAGTTCTTTTCCGGTATCCATGTGTCGGGTGAACGCCCCTTTAGGAGACCCACGGTTAGGAGACCTTCGGAGTCTTGAGGTTGAGAATAAATGCAGTCCCTTTAGCGCTGCAGATGGCGGTAGCGTTCTTCTTGTGCAAACACCTCAAAAAGAAGAAGAAGGAGGGGACAACGCCCCCTTAGGAGACCCAACTTGAGCACACTCTTTTGCATTGGGTGGGCGGGTTTTGAATCCTCTTTATTAATCTACCCTCTTTGGTGTGGGGTTAGGTGCCTTGCTCAAGGGCACTTCAGCCATGAATGGAGGTGTAGGGAGAGATAAGGCTGAGATTCGTACCTGCAACCATCTCCCTAACCATTAGGCCACAACTGCCCAACGCATCTTGATAAAAGATAGTCAAAAAGGTCTACAGTATGCATTTGATTCATCGTCCTCTGCTTACTCTGCTACTTCATCTTCACAAACCATCACCATCACAAGAGGACTCAAATGGAAACATGCATCACAGGATGCCAGCACATGGGGGATTCGTAATAATGCTCAAATACTGTATATTACAGCGATGACCAACGACATAATCGAAACACATTGATTTTTGTAAAAAATGTCTACAGTAGGCCTATACATCGGATTCATCATCATCTGTTTTCTCTGCTACTACTTTTCCCTTCTCATTGGCAGGGTGACTCCCAATATAAACACATACATCTCATGCACACAGTAACAAATACATCACAGGAAGGGGTATTGGTAATGATGCACAAATCCACTACAGGAAAGAGAGACAGTGTTTATATGCATCATATGCTTATCTATGTAAAACCCATACATATTTGGCAAACATAATATCTTATAATGATGTGCAAATACATAATAGACACCAGATGGCTCCATTGATAGTATTTATTATCTACATTAATATAACATGTGTATGTGCACATGTGTAAAATGATACATTTTGGGTAAATATATCTATTTGGGTTACCAGACATCAAGGAAGATTTTTTTGTACTGAATTACTGAGATTCATATTAAAATGTTTTGATACGCAATGTCTGTCTTGCTGCCACAATATTTGTCATACCCTGTTTGATATTTGTATTTCAAAGTATTGTCTGGAAATGATCAACCTAAAGTCACGCTGTACCAAATATCATTTTCTTGGTAACACTTTATTTTAAGGATACATCTATTAGCACTAATACATACAATATTAATGCCTGTGTAAGTAACTTGCAAGGCATGTACTAAGCAAAATCAGACAGTTGTCAGACATGTATTCGCAAATGTCTTGTTCATGCACAGTAAGGGATTTATTACCAATGTAAACTTAGTAAGGATCTAGTAGACCAAGATTTCTATTTATGAGTAAGCAGTAAGGGCCAGAATACAATGTGTATAAGCCCCTGGTACACTGTGTGAAGAAACCCTGAACAGTGTGAAAACAGATGTGGAATAAGGGTCCCTATTCTAAAGTGATGCATTGCTCAGCCCAGATGGCTTAGGGCCCCTGCACTACCTAGGGCCCATGCACTACCTAGGACACACACTCTACCCAGCCCCCCTCCCCGGGAAGCAAAGTGTAAAAATTTTTCAGATTCTGCATCAGTCTAATGAGATATGCAGTTCTCACTTAACTCTCTCATTACATGATCATGTAATAGGAAGGATTATATAGCAAGGATTGGACATAAACTTCTCAATGACGGTGGGGTGGTGAGATGTCATTTTCATACACCAATTAGTTTTTAATGTAATGTAATGTCTGTTCCTTTGTGATAAATAAGTTAATGTTTGAGAAGCTTAGCTCCAAGAAGTGCAGTGCATGATGGGTACGCCCTTAGTCAGAAATGCAATGCATGGCCAATGCAGCAAGGATAATATTTCTGTTCTTAAGTACATGGCAAATTGTTTGGATAGCAACTAAATTGCATGAGTGAGGGGAGGAGCTAAGGACATAGGAGCTGGGTAGGTTGTCCGTTGGCCTAGATTGCGTACCCATCATGCACTGCACTTCTTGAAGCTAATGTTCTCAAACATTAACTTAATTATCACAAAAGAATAGTTTATTTTCGCCTCAAAACTAATATTCTAATGTTCTGGATTGATTTTGGGGGTTTTTACCATTAAAACTCAGTGGTATATGAAAGAAAATTACATCTCACCAACCCACCGCCATTGACAAATCCTTGCTATATATAAGCTCCTGTTACCCTACCCATATCAATATGAAGAAGAGAAAATAGGATGAATCTGCTGAAAATGATAGAATTATTTAAAGGATAGTTCCGGCGTAAAATGAAAGTTTCACCATCGCTTTCCCATGCCACATAATGTATCTAATGATGAGCCATTCCGGGCAATGCCGCGCCGTTATGGAGTTATCTTATTTTAAGCTTTTTGGTGAAAAACGCAGCCAACGCATCACGGCGGGGCCAATTATAAACCTATTCTTTTCTGATGTTTCCCCGCTATAAACAACTTCAAAAACGCTACACACTTCATCACAAAGGTCTCGTCAATCAAACCGAGGCACAGAGAATGTCATCGAACCACACAATCTTTCACTGGCCAGTGTTTTCAGAGGTGTCTCACTGTTGCAACTCTCTGACCCGGATGCAGGCTACTCAATCAGGTGGCTTACCCTTACACTTACTTACACCCTTACACTTTGCTGACATGGGGGCTAGGTAGTGCGGACTTGGGTGGTGTCGGGGCCCTAGGTAACGAGGGGGACTTTGGTAGTGTGAGGGCCCTAAGCCATCTGGGATGAGCAATGCATCACTTTAGAATAGGGACCCTTATTCCACATCTGTTTTCACACTGTTCAGGGTTTGTTCACACAGTGTGTCGGGAGCTTATACACATTGTATTCTGCCACTTACTACTTACTAATAAATAGAAATATAGGCTTACTGGTCCTTACTAACGTTATATTAGTAATAAATCCCTAATTGGACATGAACAAGACATTTGTGAATACATGTTTAACAACTGTCTTATTTTGCTTAGTACATGCCTTACAAGTTACTTACACAGGCATTAATATTATATGTATTAGTGCTAATAGATGTATCCCTAAAATAAAGTGTTACCATTTTCTTTTGTAACTGAATACTACTAATCTACTAATCATCAGACCAAGAAAGCTGAAATAAATAGGTTGTAGTTGCAGTTTTCAATTTTCCAAAGAGCTTTGCCATAAATACAAACACGCCACTTCATCCCCATAAGGAATTCTCACAGGGTAAGTTTATTTAATAAAAAAATAGGTGATCTTTTCCTGAGGCGATGAGGCAATGATGACTTCTCTTATGGCCTCTGAAAGATGACACAATCGGCTGCTCATGTGGCGTGTCAAAACAGCAGTCTCTCTTCTGTCCGTCTGACCCCCAGTGTTACTCTGCTTGGCTCTCGGTGTGCACAAGAAATATCCTCCCCTCTACCCCTGGAACTAGAGCCACGGGGACATCATCGCTGTGCTCTATGGCTGTTGGAGGAGGAGAAAGGGAAATACAAGTGACTGACTACTGACCTGAATATAGAAGGACACCATATACATTCAATTCTTAAGTGGGGCAATGGCGGGGGGAGGGACTAGACCCGGAAACCCGGACAAAAATGGCCATTTCCCATTCATCGCAATGCAGACTTGAAACAATGCCTTGCCAATTCATGATAATTTCTCTTCCGTTCAAACAAATCAAATATTTTTGGGGGGCTGACCCTTTATTTTAGAGAGCTATCAAAATTGTTTAAATCACCAATGAGCATTGTTAGTTGATTTTATTGACAGTTAGAATTCTTCTAGAATTCTTTTGATTGACAGTCAAATGCAACCGTAGTTCTATCAACGCATGCTCTCAGCGTGGCTAAGGTACGAATCCGGAAGAATACTCGCAGATCTGTCGCAGATGTTTCAAAACCGTTGAATGGAATACAGTAGAATCCCACTGTCCATACAGTATAGTATGTCACAGGGCGAATACACCGGCGGCGACAAGATCAAGCGACAGAGAATCACTAGACTGTGTAGCAGGAGCGATACGAGAGAAAGAAGTGACAGAGTATGTCCGTTAAGAGCAGAATGCAAACATTCCAACATTCCCATTGGCTGTGGTGCTTGTCACCGAACCGTATCATAGCTAATTTGCATAATATTCACTCAAGTCCAACTACAAACTGTTGCTCAAGTTGCGTGTATCGCCTCTAGTTGTGCAAATTGCCTTTGTCTCTATTGAATTTCCATGATATTCCAGGAATTTCATAACCAGTGGGAAACCTGTAGCCTATATTACATTGCAAAAAAATGTGGAATGGAAAATCGGTAAAGACAGTTCCGTACATGTGACTGAGGGGCAGCTGGGTGCTCTGATGAGGCCCATGCGATGGCCGGACTTGCAGGCCTTCAGGCCCTGGACGATGTTGCCAGACTCAAAATGGTTGATGAAGATGGTGGAGAGGACCTGGGCGTTTTCGGCATCACATTTTAGTGGGCAGTCGGTAAACATGCAGTAGCCATCTTTTCCCTGCAAACGCACACACACACACACACACACACACACACACACACACACACACACACACACACACACACACACACACACACACACACACACACACACACACACACACACACACACTTCCATGAAATATGCACGGCAAAGTACAGTATATACTGTACATGGCATGAACAGCTTATCGCAGTTCAACAATTGGACAACTCTGGAGTTTCCAACACATAAAAACAGATCACCTATACCATACGGTATCTTCCAGATCATCTTTAGTACCTTTGTTAAATATTCCTTCATGGCGACCAAATACGTCTTGTCCAGCTCCAGATTCTGCCCTTGTATTCGGATAGTGTCAGCAACAACTCGGCATCCAGGCGGATGATTAGGATCGAAACCAAACTGTATTCCGGCTACCTGCAGAAATCTGGAATAGTCATCATGATTAAGATTTTACAGTTACTAGACATGGGCTACTACTAAAGAGGAAATTAGCATTTGATTTGTGTGAGAGTCCCTCATTTGCTAAAAATCATATGCTAAAAACTCCTAATGCTGCATCCAAGTGCTGGTGGGTAGGCACACCGTTTCACTCTACATGTGCTCTACATGGAACGTCTGAGCACATCAGATCTTCACCACATCGTACATTTTTCTGGGGAAAAGGCAAAGGTATTTCTGCTGTAGACATACTCAAGGATGGATTACTGCACTGTCCTAATGGGCCCAGGTCCAGGGGCCCGAGAGCCAAGGGGCCCCTGAAGCCCAAGCCTCTGCACCAGGGCTTGACATTTACTTTTTTGCTTACCGGCCACTGTGGCTAGTGGATTTCCCGAGTTAATAGCCAGTCAGCTATTCTACTAGCCACACATTTTATATTGTTTTTTTTCTTTGTCGTAATACTTTACATCTAACCTCAGAAAATGAGAGGTGCTAAGGTAAGAAGACGAGAATAGAAACTGAGTAACTGTGCTTTTTCTTCGTAAATACTAACCATAATATTGATACACAAGGGGCAAAGTGCACAATAAAGTCATACCATATGTCATACCATAGAATAAGTTACCTGCCAAATTGGCTAGTGAGACTGAAAACATTACTAGCCACAGCCAAGTTTTACCAGCATTTGGCCGGTTGGCTGGTGCCAGTGTCAAGCCCTGCTCTGCACTCTGCACTGAACTACTGTATTTTCACAATATCTAGGGGGACAACACCCCCAACTCCCAACCACAATGCTCTCTACCATCATCATTAACCCCCTGCCTTCTTACTGGCTTCACAAGAGGGCTTTTTCATGTAACGTCAGCCTTCTTCAAGGGCTGCACAGACAACAAGAAAGGCCTCCCTTAATGGGTGTATCTAGCCCAGCGTATACAGTTTTTGCCTACTGCTTAAACACTATAGGCAGATGCTTAAACCAAAGTAGCATATCGTTAAGTTCTTGGTGCATAACTTAAACACTTATTGCTTGACTTTAAACAAAAGTAAGCATTACACTTTCATACCAGTTTAGCAAGGCACTTGCTCCTTTACGCAACACACAGACTCCAGGTGTCTACACACAATTTCATACACAAGACACTTTGTTCGAAAGTAAAATCTCAGAGTGTCATTGTGAAAACACATCTGTTAAAAAAACAAAACACACTGATGTATGACAAGATTTAGACACGGACAATAAAACACATGCTTTCAAAATTGAACACTATTCTGCCATGTTACAAAGTTGCATGCTTTATATTACATTGCATTTGTTTTATTTCACATTTATTTGTTTTACTTTGATTGCTTGTATGCTAAGCAAGGCGAATAGCACAATGGTACTAAAGTGTAGAATATGGAGTATGGCATTGACTGACTCACGTACTGTAAAACCTAGCCTGATGCCGCCAAGAGTAGCCTTTTGTCTTCATCATCACATGTTAGGTAATGTGAACATGATAGTTTGTAGAAATAGTGTCATTTTCAGAACACAACCAAGCAAGAACACTTGAGCAAACTGACTGAACATGATATAATTTTGATGATGTCATGTAGATGTCAGCTGCATAGTGTGTCTGTGAAAATGTATTGTATTTCATGAATACCTCATACCTCATAACCAAACAAAGTAGCCTATATTGACTTGATTGTCATTGATGATTGTCATTACAGCATGTTGACGTAACCCAATATTTATATCACATTTAGATGTTTGAAAATTTGTGAATATAACCAATACACAAAAAAGGTACATAAGCTCACCTACACACTGTTGTATTTAGAGTGATGTACTGTTTGAGATATATTTTGCTTCGGTTTAATGTCCTGTACTGTAAGGTGCAGTTTTTTAATGTACAGTACTGAATTTTGGGGTATTGTGAAAATGTACATTCTGTGAGACTGAATAGACTACTCCAAAAAGAAAGACTGCTGTGTTTTGTATAAAGCAGACAACTGTTTTAAAGTTGATCTAATTTGTTTACTCATTTTGTGCTTTTGTGTGTCTTTTGACATGAAAGTGAGGTTTTGAGAAAAGATTGTAAGGTTTTTATGGCAATGTTTATGCTTTTATAGCAGAGCTTCATGTTGCCATATATGTGATGGGTTTATCTCCAAGTGTTGAGAGTAATTGGCTTGTGTGTAGAGTTTTGACTCTATGAGCCAAATTTTGCAAATTGTGTGCAAGCAGTCGGCAAAAACTGTAAAACAATGCAGGGTTTTAGGCAAGATGTGAGTCTATGTTGTTGTTGAGAAAAATTGAAAATACTGCTGTTAAAAGTGTGATTTTAATGCGATATGAGAATGGGAAAACAGAGGCTTGGGCTTCAGGGCCACCTTGACTATTGGGCCCCTGGGCCTATGCCCGGTAGGCTTATACAGTAATCGGTCCCTGGTGGCACAGACATAACGTACATACTGTATACATTTATCTGACTCAAATCGGTAGTCGTATATACTTGCTTTGCTTCAAAACACAACTTGTCTGACTCAACGGTGAAATGGGCTAATTTTACCTTCCTTCCAGGGCTGGATTTGTGCTGACAGAGTTCTCCTGGCACTTGTCTAAATACAGCCTGGATCGTTCCCCAACCCTTGCCCATCTCTCTCTCTCTCTGACTAGTTTCCTGTCTCCATTTCGAATGAAGGCTAAAAAAGGCCTCAAATGGCTAAAAGGCCTCAACACAGATATTTTATCACAGTAACACATAGCCCCTGTTATAAGTTAGCTGTTACAAAAATGGTAATGACCAGCCATAATATCACTAAAGGCCATGTGCACTGTCATGGTGGTCTAATACTATAGTAGTTAAGTGTTTTCAGTGTTTATAACAGCGTTCCACTGGTGGAATGGCGTGCATTAACTCCTTAGCAGAGAGCCTCTGTTACAACCTTATATTGTCCCCAAAGTGGTAATGATCAATCTTAATCGGGTACTTAAGGCTCTCTGCATTGTCATAGCACTGTTGTTATGATGTAGTTGAGTGTTTTTGGCAAAGAGTGATCCATCGGGTCCATCTGCAGTTAAGGGGCTACACTTTTACCTTCCATCCAGTTCTGGGTATCTGCTGACGGAGTTCTCCAGGCTGTGGTAGAGCTGCTGGCCTGTGGCCTCCACCACCAGCACCAGGTCCCTCATGGGCAGGATCTGCAGCAGGTCCCGCATGGTCAGGTCACCAGCTGGGTGCAGACGATCTGAACGCAGAGTTCCTGTCGAGAACCATACGGTAGAGACTCTCTCATCTAAACTTGCATAGTGGAATAATTCATGGCTGGTGTTTTTGCACTTTGGCCTGATGAATTTAAAGTGGCACTAGGCAATTCATGAGTTAATTAATCACCTCCATGAGTCCTCCAATGATCAAATGAGTCATTAATAGAATAGAATAGAATAGAATAGAATAGAATAGAATAGAATAGAATAGATTGCAGAGCTCCTGTCAAGAACATTCAAAGACTTTTTAGGAGTAAATCTACTGCAATTGGTTTGGAGAATAGATCCAGTTGAGACACAACTTAGCATTAATAGGTTTTTATTTACAATGTTCAAAATGATCTTGGGATAATGGCTGAATTGGTCTTAATGCAGCTGATCCGAGTGCAGAGTTCCTGTCAAGAACCAGAGGTCTATAAAGTAGAAGTAGAAGTAAATTCAGGACGTAAGCACAACACTAGTATATTATATTACATAGTAGTTACACCCGTTATTTCACCGTGTGAGTACCTGATGAGGGCTTTTTTTTTTACTTCTACTTTTACACCTCTGTCAAAACATCCAAACATCTCTCACAATCTCCTGAGTGGATAACATAAACAGTTGAGATATATAATTTGTGAAGTTTACCAGTCCTTTCAACATTAACAGTTTGGATGAAAACCCTGATGATGTCAACAAATAGCTCATGGGGTTTTACATTTAAATTCATGTCATCTCTATTATAGTATTTATAGTATTTTTAACCTTTGACTTTGCTACCTAGCATACCTTCAGACTTTGCCAAACGTGTGTCTCTTATCAAAACTGTTTAAGCACATTGAGCAGCATGCTTGTATGAATTGTGCTACAAATGAAGTAAAAAGGCTAAAATTATTATTAATGTAATTATTGTTATTATTATAAACCTGAATTCAGCAGCGCCACCTCCGCATGGGTGGCTTCCAGCATGGCGTTAGCGATGAGGTTTCCCAGGTTGCACTCTCGGTAGCGGACCGTCGAGCAGCGTCCATCCAGCTCCACGTTCGTGGTACACAGCACCTCCTCCAGCATGTACTGAAACACAGGGGTGCATTTTTAAATCCCTTAGTCCCCTACATGGTGGACAGGTGGGTGGGTGTTCCCTGAAACACACCAAAAACAGCCACAGCTTCATTTTTTTGTTGTTGTGTTTTGAATCATAGTAATAATGATAATAATCATGATACGTAAGGTATAGAGCTTCCTAAAGCACTTTCTTTCTCAAAGACTTTTACACATCACCAATAGCGAAAATGAATCCACGTCACTCACTAATACAATTAAAGCAGCAATATGCTTTTTTTTTATATCCTCGATCAAATTGTCCTTCATTCAAACTGCAGGGGAAGGGTTCTCATCCAAACTTACATAGTATTGTGAGGGATGGCAATGCAAAATTCAGTGGATTCAGCTTGTTACTGAACAAGTTCATGAACCACTAGAACTCTGTGTTATTTTAGGCCTATTCAATATTAAAAGATGTTCAGCTCTTAGTTGTGAGCCGACAGTGCTCAATAGCACTCGAAATGTGTCAAATTAATGTTCCAAGTGTGTAAATAATATCTTTCTTCGTGGTCTTTTTTACTTTATTTATGACAGGACAGTGAAGGTGGTGACAGGAAGCGAGTGGGGAGAGAGAGACGGGGAAGGGCCGGCAAGGGACCCGAACCGGGAATCGAACCCGGGTCAGCCACGTGGTAGACCAGTGCCTTACCGTTTGACGGCAGGGCCAGTGTAAATATAATCTAATAAAAAATGTATTCAACCATAAACATGTCATAAACATACCTGAATGCTATCTTTGTACTTGTCCACTTTGCTTTTGATTGCTTGATCTTCTTCAATGTCCTCCACTATATCCTTCCTTTCTAAACTATACTCAAATGTCATGCCAGCAGTTCTTCTGATTTCAATCTTAGTCAGATGTCTGAACTCTGAACCGCTCTTCACGATCCACACACCGTTGACCTCCCGAACCCCGTAGTCGTGATCGTGACCGCCAAGGATGAGGTCCACGTCTTTGGCCTCCGTGGCCAGTCGAGCGTCATTGGGCCACCTCATGTGCGTCAGCGCGATGACCAGCTCTGCTCCGCTTTCTCTCAGCTCCTTGGAGATCTGGTCGGCTGCCGCGACGTAGTCCACGAAATCCACGTTGGCCTTGTCGATGGTGCCCAGGGTGTCCAGCCACTCCTCCTCCACCAGGCCCATGAGGCCGAGGCGGAAGCCATTGTGTTCCAGGACGAGGCTTTGGACGCCATGGCCCAGCGTCTGGGAGGTGAACTTGTCGTAGACGTTGCTCAGGAACCAGGGGAAGCTGGTCTGCTGGGTGAGTTCTTCGAGCGTGTCCACGCCAAAGTCAAATTCATGGTTCCCTATAAATTTGGAAAAGACAATATCATACCAAACTAAACCACACTCTGGTTGGAGGTTGTCTTACTCTTTTCTATTACATTTTTGGGCTTGTCTGATCTTTATGGGATAGGATGACTTGAGAGGAAACAGTACAGTAATGGGAGAAAGAGATAGGGCGGGTATTATCAGGAAATTATATAATTATATAATATGCTGGAATCGAACATTGGCATAAGGAAATTACTTTATCAAGAGAGTCAAGGAAGGGGAGGTCTGATCAATTAAAACTTAAACATGTAACATACAGAGGAATTTCATGAATGCGAGCTAGGAATGCCCTTTGCATATGCCTCGAGGATATGGGTTGGCAACGTGAGTTAACCAGACCAAATTCTCGAAGAGTTGCAGTCATGATAGCCAGGCTGTTTAATCATGTAGGCCTATTTGTGGAGCTTTTAGATAATTTTATGATGGCAAAGATTGCAACTGGCCGTGCTGAGGACATGGTGTTCACAAGACTTTATATGCCAGTGTAGCCTATAATGCTTACCAAAAACAGCGCAATGAATCCCCAGCGCCTTCAAAATGTCTATCATGTGTCTTCCTTTTGTAAACGTGCTGAGCAGAGATGGGCTTAAACAGTCGCCGCTGAATGCAATGAATGGATTCAAATCTTGAAATTCTTTAAGAGCTGTTGCAAACCTGAAAATGAATGGTTGAAAGAATACAAAGAGAATGTAAATTCTTTGGTTATGCTATGAATGCGTTAGATCGCCAGCGATCCCATCTGAACCAAAAAGTTAATGCGTCCTCCTATCAGTCTGGAAATTAAATTAAATACCGGTATACAATGTTTACTTAAAGATGCATCATTCTTTTCAATTAATAAATTTTTTTTCAATTATTATTTTAATTAATTGTTTTTTTTTTTTTTTTATCAAAATATTTTTTTGTGATTCATCAGCTTGGGTGACTGATGGCTGATCAGGCGTAATATTTTTTGTTCTAAATTGTCAGTAGGCCTTAATTGTATTAATAAGTGGCTGGTAAATCAGGAAAACAGGATGTGACATGTCAAAACAAAAAAGCACAGCTCCTCCACTAGCTAATTAGCATCCATAACTTAGCAATTACAGACCACGAGCAAGTGATTGTCTACTGTTGTACCAATATCATCATCATCAACAACAACAACAACAACAAACAACATGAAGTTTTGTAAGTAGGATTACAGAAATTCAAACATTTTCCTCAAAAACGCTAGCTGTACAACATTACAGTGCTACCTCATCAATAAACTTTGTGTTATGCCAACTAGCTGTTGACAGGTGTTAGTTGGCTAAATATACCTTGCAGCTCCACCAGCAGGTTCGATTGATCTCGCCTCTATTTCATAAACATCATTAAAATGTAAAAGAGTTAAAGTAGCTTCGAGGTCCGTATGATTGCAAAATTGTTTATCTTTTACTTCGTCAGTCATGATTCTTCACTGCCAAAGCTTTTCAGACCTGTTCCTATGGAGATGTTCAGTTTATATAGAATGGAAGAAGTGAAATATTCCTTCCTTGATTAACAATTTATGCATTTAAAGTGACAGCAAAATAATGTAGAACCAAGTTCATACGTGAAAGCTAAAGCCTGCTTAAACTTAAAAGCTTTTTAATAATACATGATAAAAGGACGGCAAAAAACACCTCTGAATTCCATTTATGCACCAGACTTTTCAACAGGCTATGAGCTAATCAATCAGCTGTGTGTGGCAGGTCTTATGAAGGTTGGTGCCTGAATGAGACGAATTGTATAATTAGGTGCATGCATTTTCGTTTTGTCCATTCTACACACAAGTCATCCTGTCGGTAAGGCTGGTGATGCCGTTGCCTTTAACGTCTTGATAGTGTATCTGCGCTACGCGTGGACGATGCTAAGACATTTCACTTGGAAGCGGGTCTCTCTGTTGAAGTGAAGGTGACTCGCCTCTCAGAGTCGTGGTGATGCAGAGAGAGAGGAGCAGCCAGCGAGAGCTTCAGCGGTCCTGCGCGCAACGGGTTACTAAGGAAAACATCCGCTGTAACATCTTAACGGGCTACTTGAAGACTTCAACACTTCAAGACGGTTATTGCCATTGACCATTAGAGCCCGTGCAACGACAAAATATTCTGCGAGGCCACAAAGGGGTGTAAGATACAACACCGCAACAGTGTAACATAGAAAGAGTAGAGCTGCAACATCCGCGCGGATCCAGGTAAAATTTGACAGCGCGTTCCACATCAAAGGGATTAAAGCATTAGATGCGTATGCATGAGTTCTGCATCGAATGGGCGCAAGAACCGCCCCAGATCAGCCGGGAACATTTTTCAAATAAGCAAGCCTCCGTACGCGGAGCGCAAGGATAGCGAAGCCCAATGCGCCGTTGCAGACTGCAGAATGGTAGGTATGCATGCGACATGACAATAGTTTCCCCCCTCTGCTCCATTGCCTTCCCCCGTGTTGATGTGATGACCTACTAATTGCGCTCAAAGGGAATGCAAACAGATGGTAAACAAAGCGCAGTGTTGAAATGTATCGATGTGCGCAACGTTGTTCTTTTATTCCAGCAATTGCCCAGATGACATTTGTGCCTCCAGTGTTGAAAATGACTCCAGTGGTGGCTAACATCAGCTTTGTTGTCATGTGTTATCGTTGTACCTGAGTAAGTCAATTGAAAAGCCCTATCTACTCATTTCTCTCCGTGTTAAGTAATTCACAGCCTAAAGCTATGTGGTAGCCAGCTCATCTACATCCGTTGATACATGGAGATAAAGCGTCCAGATCATTTCCCGGCTCTCCAGCTGGAATTTATGTGATTAAGGGGGCGTCCAGCATGAAGTATGAAGTGGAGCCAGTCTGTGGATGGGACAACAGCAGTAATCCAGTCCCATTTCAACACTTCAACACTGTAACTGATACATTGGGTTTCTTATTTCCTGTAGAGACACACAATTTGAAACCTGAATTCAAACATTTGACATTAGGTATTTTTTTAAATATCCACAACCGAATGGTCTCCCATTTCTTCACAGTAAATTTGGTAGTGTTTGTTCAGACATTTCTTCACAGTAAATTTGGTAGTGTTTGTTCAGACAGAGTCAAATGATATGCTGGTTCTTCCCTTCTAAGTGTTGAATTTGCACTGTAACATTTACCGTGTTGTTCTGTTGGGATTGTGCCTCCCTTCGGCCTCTCCAGCTAAAGATAGATTGGGCCATAGTGTCCCATTGAGTATACATGGTACCCTATCCACTAAACTACTCAGCTACCTCATAGGCTATTTAAGGCCAGTAAGTGCCTATACCACATTACAGCTGAATGTGCTGTAGATTCATTTGAAGTTGGGCTGTAACTTATGTCTGGCAGTAGTTTGTTTGGCCTGTGTGGTTCAGTTGTAGTTTAGTTGTTGTAGTTTAAGTTTGATTGTATATTGCCACAAAAATAATTTGCAAGGCACTATTTTAGGTTTTACAGCTGTTAAATGCATGGTTCTCACTTTATATAACATCTTTAAGTCAGTTTCTTATTGATTGATTGATTGATTGATTGATTGATTGATTGATTGATTGATTGATTGATTCATTCATTCATTCATTCATTCATTCATTCATTCATTCATTCATTCACCCACCCACCCATTCATTCATTCATTCATTCATTCATTCATTCATTCATTCATTCATTCATTCATTCAGTCAATACAGTTTTGTTTTTTCAGTCACCTATGGAAAGGATGTCACCTATGGCTCACCAACGTTGCACAAAATAATTAAAGGTTCAAAGAATCACTGACTGTGTTGAAATGGGAACTTGATACTCCTGAAAGCCTCAATGTCAATGCAGTCTGCAGACCAGGAAGTAGTAGTACTAAGCGGATTTGGTGACAAATAATGGATTATTTTTCAAATTTTAGCGCATTTATCAACACGTTGTTTCTTACATGTAGTTTGGGAGGAGCCTGAGATCGACAGCTACCTTCCTATTCCCGCCTTGTCATAGATTAAATCCCTCCGGCTCCTACACATTCACCCATTTTTGTGTGAATCAAGGTTCTCGAATTGTCCCACCTCCTCCCCGAACTCCTCCATCTCACTAGTGGTCCCAATCTACCATCTCTCTACACACAGGGGGGTTGCAAGCGGACCTCATCTCGCATGATCTCTGCTTAAAGCATCCCAAGACTGAGGCCAGTTACCACATGCCAAACATGCTTCACTGTACGCCAAGCACTCAGGGGTTGAACTAGTGGAATAATAGGCCTATTACGTACTCACGCTGCACATACCTGACCCTAACCCCTAACTCCCTATGGTACAGTGCAAATACCTCATGTTACAAGCCGTTACATACTGGGTTAATCAATGTAATTCATGTAACGCAAACCTTAAAGTGTTGCAATGGCTCACTGCACTAAGACTCTGTATCATGAATGGCCAAGTTGACTGTGCGGAGCCAGGTTCCAACCCTGCCCCCAGCTCTCCCTCCTATTCATTTCTTGTCATGTCTTGACTGTCATTATCAGTGGTGGGTATCCTGGCTTCATTAGTTACAATCCGGTGCCTCATATTCCAAACAACCTGGTTTTACCTGTACGATTCAATCAGGTGATCACTCAACCAACCAAAGCAGTCACCAATTTGAATCACACAGGTAAAACAAGGTCATTTGGAAGATGTGGCACGGGAGTAGAACTAATGAATCCAGGATGCCCATCACTGATCGCCATCAAATAAAAACATTAAAGGGACAAGGTGCAGGAAATGGTCAAAAAAGGTACTGCAACTACGCTGCTCATTGAAACTGGATTGCCTATTGCCAAATGTGATCTTTACATGAAAGTTTACTAAGTAATAAACTAATATTTTTCTAGTATGGACCAAGTACAGTCAGTTTTACAGCTAAAAATTGCTATTTCTGGAAGTTCAAAATGGCGGACCATGGAGAAGATCCCCCTTTTCATGTATGAAAAGTGCAATTTTCCCAGCCATAATGAACACTTTGAATTTGATGTTGGTGGTAAATATTCATGAAAAAGGTTACATTAGTGAATGGGTAGCATAGATTCTGAAAATAAACAACAAAAAATCCCGCACAGTGTTCCTTTAATTCTCCCTATTAGAGGCCCAGCCGTGGCTTAGTCGGCCGGACATTGGACTGCTGCACGGGTGACCCGGGTTCTATTCCCGACCTGGGTCATTTTCCGAACCTCCCTGTGTCTCTCTCTCCCACTCGTTTCCTGTCCCACTTTTCACTGTCCTGTCTAAATAAAGTTGAAAGCCCTCCGAAAAATTCATGAAGAAAAATGAATGAAGAAATAAAACGCAACTGTAGATTTCTGTTGTGCTCTGGGTCTGAGTCTGCACCCTTGGCACTAACCACCTGTGTAGTCCTTTATCACTGATCATTGTGCTTGTCTTTTTCCCCCCTCTCCAGATTGTCCAGGAGTTCAATACTCTGGTGGCGCTGTATCGCGAGCTGGTCATTTCCATCGGCGAGCTGTCGAGGGACTGTCCCTCTCTCCGCGCCGAGATGCACAAGACGCGCATTAAGGGCTGCGAAATGGCACGCACCGCATACCAGCGCTTATCAGACATATCCTGGTGAGGGCCCACAAACACACTTAAGTACACGCTACACGCACACACATACACACACATACACACACGCACTCACACAATGTACATTAAGGACAGAGAGATGCCACACACTGCATACCAGTTCTTATCAGACATCCTGGCAAAGCACACGCACACACACACATACGCACACACATACGCACACACATACGCACACACATACGCACACACATACGCACACACATACACACGCACGCGCACATACACACATACGCATACTCACACACACACACACACACACTGTACATTAAGGGCTGTGAGATGGCACAGGCTGCAGATCAGTGCTTATCAGACATACCCTGGTAAGACACACACACTCATACATGTGTGCAACACACACACACACACACACACACACACACACACACACACACACACACACACACACACACACACACACACACACACACACACGCGCACACACACACACACACACACACACACACACACACAGTACATTAAGGGCTGTTGGCACACACTGCATACCAGTTCTTATCAGACATCCGGGTAAGGTGGTAAGACACACACACACATACACGTACACATACATATACACATACATATAGCAATGAGATGGGATACACTGAAGGCTAGTATGTATCAGACATATCCAGGCAAACATATCCATACTACACACTTCCACATGTGTCCAGTGAAGTCCACAGGGAGGGGACAGAGGTAAGTTGTTCTGGGACGAAGAGGAGAGGGCCTAGATTTGGGTCCTCATTACATTGCATGTATTGAAGGGGGGCCACTTCAGATGACTTTGTCTCAGGCCCAACCAAAGTTGTCAGCAGCCCCGCATGCGTGCTAACTCATACATGAACACAAACACACACACACACGCTCATTGCATACCAGCCAGTGCTTATCAAACGTATCCTGGCATATCACATAAATGTGTGCATACTCACTTGTGTATGTGCGAGCAGACACAGACACACACACACACACACACACACACACACACACATGCACACACAATACACATAGACAGACTTGTGTGTCAGTGTTTATCAGCCATGTCCTGGTAAAACACATTGCCCATGTGTTTTTGCACATTTAATGTACAGCCTCGGGGGAAACATTTATTTTGTTTATTGGAGTATGTTGAGAACTAGGAAACAAGTTCGGCATCATCTGATGAATGGGGAGAGAGACGGGGAGGGGTCAGTCAAAGGACCTGGGCTGGGAATCGAACCCGGGTCAGCCGCATGGCAGGCGAGTGCCCTATCGGATGGCCACGCAGGGCCCAAAGGTAAAAGTAAATTCATGGTGTAAGTACAACACTACCAGATTCTATTATATAGCTGTTACACTATTTATGCCAATATACCTAATAAAGTAGCTAGACTGTGTCGTTGCTGAAAAATACTAAAAACTCTAACAAGAACCCACCACAAACTTGATCCAACCAGCGCAGAGTCAGCTGATTGCAAGACAAGTTCACAGGTCTACTGGTTACTCAGATAAGTTACCTGTATTGGAAGGAAACTGATTTCCTTTTTTACTTTTACTTTTACATTTGATACCTCTGGTGTGTTGGCAGTCAGGGTTAGGGAGTTCATCTCTGAATCAGAGGGTTGCATGTTCACATCCCAATCAAATAGTCAATGACTGAAGTGCCCTTGAGCACTGCCCCTAACCTCACATGGCTCCAGGCCCAAGACTAGGAGTGTAAATCACAGCCTCCATGACGATACGGTATCGAATTCTTAAAGCAGTGATTTGATTATTTTCGATACTTAAGCATTCCCTACGATACGATACGATTCGATTCGATTTGTTCCAATTACTTTTCTACTTCTATTATGTTATGGAGTCAGGGCATTGGACAAGGGCCAACGATTTGATTATTTTCAATACTTAAAGGGGCTCCAGGTAGGATTAAAAGTTTAATTAATCTCTGTCCCAAGTCAGACGATTGTTATGTGAATCATTAGTAAATGAACGATGGCTCTCGCGACGGTCTGCTGTCAGAAAACCCCAAATGCAACTATTTTACAGAGCGGTTCGAACAAGTGTCGTGGGAAACACTTTTCCTACGAAAAAGCATTTTACATACCGTATTCAGATTTGTATCAACTGCTGGCATTCCGTGATGAAAAACTTTGTCACAGCCAGTTTATTTGAACAGCATTTTTTCACGGCGGTGTAGATTTCGAGACAGGCATGCCACGGACACCGCGCAAACAACGTCATCCTACCTTGTGCCCCTTTAAGAATGCCCCACGATACGATACGATTCGATTAAATCGTCGGCCGTAGTATGGATGCATCGATACATTGCGATTATTATTGACACCCCTACCCAATACCCTGTGCCTGTAATAACTGTACGTTTATTTGGAGAAAAGCGTCAGCTGGGTGTAATGTGTGAAAGGGGGATACCTTATCTAGATGCATGGGCCCTGTTTGTGTGGCCATTTCATTACATTTAGCAGACACTTTTGACCAAAGCGACTTTCAAGCGACATTCAGACAAGTACAGAGTGCGGGGTCAGTGCAAAGTCCAGCAGTATCCAAGTAAATTAGAGCAGATAGATGGCAGAAAAAGTGTAATGCAGTTTAGTACCCATGATTGGAGAGTAAAGTTAGTTGTGTTATGCAGAGAAGCTCTCTGGGAAGAGATGAGTCTTCACTAACTTCTTGAAAGTTAAGAGGAATGATCCTGCAGCTGGTAGCAACTGGTAGCTTATTACAACATTCAGGGACAATGACCACACTGGGATCGCCTTTACACCTTTCAGTGTATTCGAAGCAGGTATAACTTTTATCCGGTGGAATAGACATTTAAGTGACTTGTTTCTTGTCTTATTTTGCTTCAAAAGGGAACACGTGTGGCATCACGATGAAAGGGGCTCATTGCAAAATGATTCTGTAGATGGACGTGTAATATCCACAGTAATTGTGTAATGGTTATCTTTCAATCGTTTGTGGCTATTGGTGCCATTGTTCAGGCATTTTATTTGCATGTTGGTTGGAGACAGAAATTGGCCTGTACTGTAAGCTGAGTTCCTATTCCATAACGAGTCACACTATCCAGTCATGGGTTAGCAGTTAGGGTGTCAGGGTTTTAGTCCAAGGGGTGCTGGTTCGATTCCCAATCCGCCAGGATGGAGGGGTCATCAAATCAGTTCTCTCCACCATTCATTCTCCATGACTGAGGTACTCTGAGTTGGTACCCGCCGCACTGCTCCTTTGGGTTGCCATTTGGGGCTGTCCCCTTACACGGGTGAGGCATGAATGCAATTTTGTTGAGTGCTGTGACACAGTGACAATGGAAGTTTCCCAGGTGGGCTTTCACTATCTAGTGCAAATGTGCCTATCATGCCCAGTGGTGATGAATGCACAATTTGCTCAAAAAGAATCACCTAAACAGCACCATGTTGTGTGTTACAAGGGTCCACTGAACTAGAAGAAGAAGCCCTCTGACAGTTCAGTGCTTGGATCCTTTTTCTCTTGGAGCCTACCCGTCTGTGGTTATAGATGCATGATTGCTAAATATATCAAACGAGGCACATCAAATTGCTATCTCCGTCCATTTTAATGGCATGGCATTCATAATTCAACCATCAGCTCCGCTGTTACTTTCACTGCAGGCAGCGTATGTAGGTCTACAGTACGTAGTTATTGTTTTTTTCCAGCACTTTGCTATTCAATCCGCATGCATTGAACAGCTACAGGCTTATTTTTTCCAAAGCCACAGCCCTCCTTCAGTTGCACATACAGTACAGTAGTAGCCCATTATGAAGATCCACCACCCTCAAACATGTTCTCCCTTCTCGGATACTTAAGGGATCTTGCTGTAATGATTGCTGTGAATGGAAGGGCGTTTTGTCGTGCTAGCACTGTTATTAGGTCCCCACCCGGCCCAGTTTGTCCCTCCACGAACATACAGTGTGATGGAGTGACTATCACCAGGATTGTGGCTATGCCCTGACTGTCATGGCAATGAGCCTGGCTCTTTGGTATAGCAGTTAGAGTCCCTTTTTGTGTTCCCCAGAAGGTCTTGGTTTCGAGTCCTGGCAGGGCAACTCTACTTAAAAGCCTCTCTGTCAGTGGACGGGCATTTTGTTATACTGACACTGTTTTGGGGTTTCCACCCTATCCAGCCTGTATCTCCAAGAGCATCTACACTGTAAAAAAGCAGTCATCACTTAGAGAGTACTCTAGGGCCACATACACGCTAGAAGATGCTAAATCAACACTGTCAGTGTTAGATTAACACTGAAAATGTGACGTGAAAGTGAAGTGAAAGCCCAATTGGGAAACTCCAACTCCCATTGTCATTGTGACACACAGCACACAAGTGAACACTGCACACAACGAAATTGCATTTATGCCTCACCCGTTCAAGGGGGCAGCCCCCAGTGGCGTGGCCTGATTATCATCGATGTTCAAATCTCTTCGAGACTTGGTCTGACCAAGAGCACAACAATTAACATTTCTCAAACGGCATGGCTGACCCGCCTCCCTTGGTTTGCTTGTGGTTGTTTGCTTCCCGACAAAGTGAAAAGAGTTCCCATATTTTCAGAAATATAATAATATATTCAGAAAGTACTTGCATTGCTCTTGACCTGACTAGTTGCAGCGCCGAAGGTGTTGCGTCACTAGGAGGGCATGGCCTTGCTACCAGTGGCGCCCCAAGGGAGCAGTGCGGTGGGACCGTACCATGCTCATGCTACCTCAGTCATGGAGGAGGATGGGGAAGAGCACTGATTAATTTCTCCCCCCACCAACCTGGCAGGTCGGGAGTCGAACCGACAACCTTTGGGCTACAAGTCTGACACCCTAACCGCTTACCCATGACTGCCCATTTGTACAGTATATACCATATAATAACCCATAAAAAATCCTCAGTGTCGCCTCAACTCTACTCTCAATCTGTCAAATCCAGCCTGTCCCTCCCCTCCTAGGCACCATGACACCATACCACTCAAATCTACAGTACCTTTGGGTACCCATAATAGTAATCTATTCTAATGTTATTTAATGTAATCGAATGTAATCTAAGAGCATGTACCACTGAAAGAATCCTCAGTGTGGCCCCTACTACACTCAAACTGACCAAATCGGGTGATCACTGCCATTCTCACAGTTGATGTGGACATAAACAGTAGAATGACATGATCACACACTGCAGAAGATCATGATTGCATAAATAGACACTGAGTTTATTCAGATTCGGCTCAACCTCTTCAAATTAGCTGCTGGTGCTGCTGCTAGTTGCTGCCTTTGAGATGGTTGACACTGTCACCCCCCTTTGTATGTTTCCAATGTCAGTCGTTCTATGGTGCCCCTTTTTTTTAGCCTTGATCAAAAGCATGTTTGTTTTTTTTTTTTGGCCCAAAAGTTTGTAATCCGAATGTATTCCCCCGACTGTCAAAAACAGCGGAATGGGCAAGCTTTTGTGATGTTACCAAGAATAATCTTATTACCATTCAAATCCTCTGGCAATGCGCACACATGTAGTGTGAATAACATATCTGTGGTGATTAGCATTTTTCCCCATCATTTAAGTAAATGTGTGAAATGGTATAGAAATATTTTATTTGGTACTATACTACACATGCAGCATAGCAAGACAGACTATAACATGATATGTATAGTTTGGGCACACACCAAAGGCACAGTCACATCCCATCCCATCCCAAAGACTTGCTAAACAGATTAAAAATGAGACAACGTGTTGTAATTAGAGGACAGAGTCAGGCCAGATTCATGGCCCAGCTATGATTATCCCAGCCTAGTGTAGTGCGAGACTAGACTGACCCGCAAGGCAGAAAACATATTCTGCTGGTAGAGTTTAGTCTAGTTTATTAGGGTACTACACTCAGAGAGAATCTTTGTGGAAAAGTTGTAGTACTACTGAAGGGTGGAAATAGTCAAAGTGGTTGTAGCCAGTGCAACGCTGTAATAGTAATTAAAAAGTTAACTACTTAGTACTACACTCCTGTGACATAGCACAAGGGCTTTAGTAATGCACTACGACTTGGTCATTGTCATTCTGGTAACAGCACATTTAGAATTCCGGGTCTTAATGGGTTAAGATCTTTATCATATGCTGCCATCTTAATGACCTTAAAGGACTTCCAGTGGAATCCATCTGAGTGAATAAAAACCTATATCTGATTTTATGGCTGAGGGAAAAAAACACTTAGAATTTCTTGGAATGAATGAACACACTAGAGTTGTCTGAAATGCTGCATTCCTGAAACATGTTTTGGTTTCCACTTTATTTTCCTGTCCCTACTTAAATTATTGTAGGTACTGTACAGTTTAACAGTTTAAGTATGTAACTGTTTGCATGTAACAGTATGCATTTAAGAGATACAAGATACAACATCATGAATTCAAGAATTTATAAACAATGAAAAGTATATTTGCTCAAAAAAAGTCCCAAAAAGTAGGAACTGTAGAATAAAATGTAGAAAAAGGCAGGATAAAAAAAGAGATGAAGAGTCAAGGAGGAGTGGTTCTTATCTCTGGTGGTTCATGGCAATTTAGCATCCTGATGGCTTGAGGCAAGAATCTGTCCCTTAGTTGGCTGGTGTGGGCATGCATGCTTCTGTATCTGCATCCAGATGGTAGTACGGTGAAGTGTGTGCGTGTGTGTTTGTGTGTGTGTGTGTGTGTGTGTGTGTGTGTGTGTGTGTGTGTGTGTGTGTGTGTGTGTGTGTGTGTGTGTGTGTGTGTGTGTGTGTGAAGTGTGAAGTGTGTAGTGTGTGTGTAGCTGGGGTGGTGTGGGTCAGATATTATGCCTTCCTTAAACATTGTTGGTTATAAAGACTATGTTGGGCAGTTAAATTTTTATTACATGTTGAGCAGACTTTTTTACTGGTCGGAGGTCTCTCCTGTCTTGAACAGTGGTGTTACCACATCAGGCTGTAAAATTTCCTGTTAGAATATTTTCTATGCTACAGTCAGTGGTAGAAATTGGCCAGTATTCCATGCCATGTGACTTACTGTCCATGCCATTTGCAGTGTACCTAAACAGTATTTCCCACAGACCATGTAGCATTGTGCGGCTTTACAGGTAAAAAAAAACATTGGGCCAGTTCAATTTTAATGTGTGTACCCCCCATTTTACATAGGTGTGGCTGTTTTGTGTTGCTTGGTTTTGATTTTGATTTTGCGGTGTTGCGCCACAGTTTGGTCTATCTATGGGAAACACTGCTTAGGGTTAGTTAGCGCACAGTGTTACATAATATTACTGTATTGGCCCAATAAAGACAGGGTCTTTGGGCTCTTAAAAAAAAGTTAGAATAAGAAGAATATCATCCCGGCGTAATATCAGTGAGTCTCATTTTGTGTTTCAAAAAAAAAAAAAAAATCTCACTCCGATATTAGGAAATGCTTAGCGGTGTGGTGAATTTTTTATGCGTCAGAATGTGAATTTTGTCACATATTACATTTTTTAGATCCGCGTGCATTAATCATGTTACAGTGGATTGGAGAGAGAGAGAGAGAGAGAGAGAGAGAGAGAGAGAGAGAGAGAAAGAAAGAGAAAGAGAAAGAGAAAGATAGAGAGGAAGATATGATGGGAGAAGGAGAGCAAAAGAGAAAGAGAGAGAAATACAGAAAAAAACCCTATAGGCCCATAAACTATTAACGCACTTTGAATAATTCACCGGGACCTGTACTCTGTGCCTGTGCCATACATGACGGCTGTGGCTGTGGCTGTGGCTGTGGCAAGAGAGATTATAAATAACCTCCACTCTGCTGAGGGCCATCCAGGAAATAGTAAGTCTGTTAACCATCAAAGACTCGCCTAATTCCAGCTCAGTCACTATCACACTACACTGCCTTACAAAGGCAAAGTGCAGTATCTACATATTTTTGTCACAAATTCAGTTTAGCTTGACCATGTCATTAGACCTCTTTTATCTTGTGACAAAGCCTTATAAGGTCCATATATGGTCCAAATTTGTCCAATAAGAGTTATTGCTATGTCACACTTGCAGTAACTATAATACCCAAATCTAATACTTTGAAGGCATTTTTCTCAGTTTCAGTGTTGGCGTAGTTATTGCACTTCGCATTTGTAGGGCAGTAAAATTCTGCAGTGTTAATTCAACACTTAAGGCAGTGGTTCCCAACCTATGGGTCGGGACCCAACCTATGGGTCACCAAAGATCCATGGGGGGTCGCAAAGCCCTCTTGATTTTAAGGGGTTTCATTTTAATACCATATATAGCCCATTTTGAATAAATGACAAATGCATAGAAGCAACAAAATTTAAGTGCTACATTAAACATTTATTCTGTTTTTGAACAAAGACGAATTGAGGAATAAAATGATAACTAAAATGAGTTTTCGCAGGAAACAGAGCGTATAACGTGACTTCCTCTCATGTGGGAGCTGGGTCACCAAAGCTTACAATGGTGAAAATATGGGTCCCTGAAGAAAAAGGTTGGGAACCACTGACTTAGAGGGCTTCAGGTAACACTCTTCCAGTTGATCTTAGTCTAGTCTGATGGGTTTTCCTACAAGTAGGATCAGCTCAGGAAGCAGAGTTAGCAGCGTTCCCTCCTCTCCACTCCACTCCACTCCACAGCACAGGTTGTAATCTTTATGGTTTTTGTGAAAATACAACCACCACAGTGCTGGAAATCAGCCGTGATGGGCAAACTGGATTCAGAAGATACTGTCCAATATCCTTTTTTTTGGACAGGTAAAACTTGATCATTTGGAATATGTCGCACTGGATGGTAGCTTCTGAATTCAGGTTTTCCATCACTGGAAATTAGTTTTGATATTATCTTTTATGTACTTGAAATTGGAAACGTCTCAGTGTGGAAATTTGCTGTTCACTTTGCCACTTCTGTGTACTGTTTGCTACTGTAATTTCGGCAACATCTTGGTGGTAAGTTTCATAGATCTCAATTATGTTTTAGTTAATGGAAACAAGAATGGTCATGGAGGGTTGCAGGTTTGAATCCCACCCTTACCTCTCCGTACACCCATCCATGGCTGACGTGCTGTTGAGCAAGGCACTTTACTACACATGTGACCCCTGTCTGACTGTCTGACTCCATCCTCCATTCCTCCCCAGATGGGTTCCATCTCTTCTCCTCTCTGCCCCCATCTCCTCCTCCACTCTCAAACCTGGACTATACTACCTCTCTAAATGTGCTCCTCTTCTCTTTACCTCTACCTCCCTTCTTGTGCACGTGTGTGTGTGTGTGTGTGCGTGTGCGTGTGCGTGTGCGTGTGCGTGTGCGTGCGTCAATGTGTTATCTATATGTTAAGTTTAAAGGAGAACTTCTGCCAATTTCAATATGTATTATTAACTCAAACTAACTAGCTCAAAACATGCACAGACACACACACACACATACATACACACACACACACACGCACACACACACACACACACACACACACACACACACACACACACACACACACACACACACACACACACAAGCACACCGCACTTTCTGCACTAAACCCAAACATACACACACTGACACACAACTCATACTCACACACACACACACACACACACAAACACACACACACACACACACACACACACACACACACACATACACAGACACACAGACACACAGACACACACACAGACGCACACCGCACTTTCTACCTGCACTAAACACACACACACACACACACACACACACACACACACACACACACACACACACACACACACACACACACACACACACGCACACAAACACACACAAACACACACACACACACATACTGCTGCTGGTGTATTCGATAAACCTATTTAATTATTTATTTTCTTCAAATGCTACTATTACTATGTCAGAACGCTATAAAGGACTTTTAGAAAAAGCACAACAAAAAACCTCCTCTTAATGTATGTTCTCTACAAGTCTTCTGTTGTCCAGTCTTGCACTTTAAATGTCTGTATGAGCACTGTCTATGTCCATACTGTCTTATGTCCATGTATGAGTACTGTCTATGTCTATACTGTCTATGTCCTTACCTAGATTAGTCTATGTCTGCATGGGAGAGCAAGAAACGCAATTTCAAATTCTTTGTATGACCAGTGCATGTAAAGAAATTGACAATAAAACTTGACTTGACTTGACTTGACTTGACTATGTATTGCTCACACTACCCTTGACTTGTCAGTACCTGGTGATGCTGCATTTTTTGGCTCAGCCCTTTCCGAGATCTGGGCTATTCTAATGGGGCAGACCTTGTTTACATTAAAAACCTTAAGATAGGCCTACCTCAAATGTTATTCCAAAAGGTATCGCTGTTTGCTAATTGTCTACTGACGTTGCATAACCTTTTGGATGTTATTATGAATAAATCAAGATGTTTTTTAGAAATGTAACAAACTCTGCCCCCATTACAATGACCAGGATCTCGGAAAAGGCTGACAAAAAAAATCTCAGGTACTGACAAGTCCAGGGTAGTGTGAGCATTACAACTGCATGTCGAAATTGGCAGAAGTTATCCTTTAACTGCACATGGCAAACTGGTGAAACGCAATTTCAATCTTCTGTGTGTTAACCCTTTTACTTAGTTTTTCGACAGTAAAGTACACTTTGACTTTGACTCTTGACTTCTCCCGTCTGCCTACCTTCACCCTTCCCTTCTCTTCTCTTCTCTTCTCTTCTCTTCCCTTCTCTTCTCTTCTCTTCTCTTCTCTTCTCTTGGCCGGCCGCTGCAGCCCTGAAGACGGAGAGATCCAGCCGGAGATCTGCAGGCTCTTCATCCAGCTGCAGTGCTGCCTGGAGATGTACATCACCGAGATCCTCAAGTCCGTCTGCCTGCTTGGATCCATGCAGACACTCCGGAAAGGTCAGGAGGTCACCGCTGCTGACTGGCCGCTTTTTTTAAACACATTTTCAGGGGCATTTTTTGCCTTTATTTCAGTAGGAGTATGAGAGGCGACAGGAAGTGAGTGGGAGAGAGAGGTGGGGGAGGATTGGCAAATGCCCCGGGCCGGAATTGAACCCGGGTCACCGGCGTAGCAGCCCAGTGCCCTACCGTTAGATAACTTTTGATTATCACACTGTAAAACATTGCAGCCAGTTAAACGTAAAAAAGTAAGTTGCCCTGCTACCTTCAGTTTGTAAGTTTAATGAGCTTGAGAAAGCCTCGAGTTGAGGTAAGCCATGGTGAGTTAACTTACTGTACAAACTTTATGCAGCTGGACAACTTAGCTTTTTTTTTACTCGTATTCATGCAGACACAAGGGAAAGGTCAGGAGGTCACTGCTAACTTTTGACTATCTCCACAAAAATGTATAAGAGAGTTGACTGTCTGCCCACTGGTTATAAGCTCCAAAAAAATACTTGGTAACAATTTAGAATATCCTAAAACGCTAACCTAACCCTAACCCTAAAAAGGCTTTATAAACATGTTATTAACATATATTAATTAACTCATCATAAACAAAACATCTACAAATGTTTGTGAATGAGTAAGAACCAAACTACAACTGCGCACTGGAGTGGGAATCGACCTCTACTGGATGAGCTTTCATGTGTGTTTACCTGCTGAATACCTCTATATCCAGAGGTTTCAAGCCTTCTGGTCTTCTGGCCTTCTGGTAAATAACTGTAAATGCATAAAAGCATAGTGTCATCGTAATGAATGGTTTGTTTGGCAGGTAAGACGCCGTCGTCTGTGCTGCAGAGGACGGACAGCAAGGTGGGGGACAGCTGTGAGATGCCCATCCTAGAGGACACCTCCTCCTCGCCAGTGGAGGGCCCTCAGGCCGGCCTCCTCGTAGCCACCGACATCGACAACTCAGAAAGGTAAAGCCAGTCTGTCTGGGCACACAGTACTTCCATACAAAGGCAAAGTGCAGTAACCACATATTTTGTGAAAAATTTAGTTTAGACGGAAAACGCGGGCTTAATAGCACCTCCTTCATCTTGTGGCAAAGGTTTGTGGTCCAAATGTGTCCCATTATAGAGATGTTGTTATGTCGAATTTGCAGTAACTGCAATATCCAAATCAACACTCAATACTTTGAAGGCCTTTTTCTCGTTTTCAATAGTGGCGTAGTTACTAAATCGTCATCTAAATATTTTGTTTAAGTGTGTGTCGGTAACGGTAGACATAGCAGTAAGTTATTTCAGTGAATGAATGTCACAAACACATGGTGTTGCATTTTCCAAAGTCACATTGCCCATCGCTGTTTGTGTGTAGGCATCATGGTCAGTATCAGTATTGTTAGTACAAGTCCTTTTGCTACAGTGACATGTCCTCTTTGTAAGTCGCTTAATGTAATGTAATGTAATGTGATGAATTGTTCTCATTGTTACAGGGACATGAGAGAGATGAAGAACCTTCTAAGCAAACTCAGGGAGACAATGCCTTTACCACTCAAGAACCAAGGTACAGTACCTCACCTCTCAAGGGTGGTTTATGCCTCGAGATCAGCGTCACTGCATCATGATGCAGTGAGCCGCGCAGTTAACGTAGTGAAGCCCCCCCCATCACGCAGGTACTCTGGGGCACCTCCCCAAAATTGTGTCTCGACGCAGGGAGCGACGGCGTGAAAGGGCGAAAATAGGTCTCTGATTGGTCCTCTCGACCAGCCTGCTCTGTCCTCGAGTCGAGAACAAGCGCTACTTCCTTGTTCTAACCTTCGTCGGTCTACGGACTGTGAGCTCTTCATTAAATAAGTTGCCCGTGTTTTGTTGTTTGATTTATTTACACGAACCGAAGACAACACATGCGCTTGCAAGTTACGACGCTGAAGTTATTTGGACAGTTGAACAGTGGTTCCGAGGTCGAGGAAACATTCCGCTTCGTCCTCGACAAATGAGCCACTTCTTTGTTCCAAACTAGCCTACTACTGTGGCTGCCAGTGCGATCAAACATGCACGTGATATAAAGATTTAATGTTTCATTTTCATTCTCGTCGAGTCTGTGATGCTAAAAAACAACCGACACGTCTAGTTTACTCTTTGTATTGAAGGCAGTTTCAGCGTGGAATGACATCGCGCAGACCGTGCTTCAAAACAGGGCATAAACAAGAATTAACTGCATCATGGCTGCGTCAAGCTCACTCTGTGGCACAAGTAGGAAGCATAACTGAGCCTTCAGTCCCTCACCTACTTACTTCAGTCTGGTATATGGGCACTTGACAAGGCCTGTGGTTCTCAAAGTGTGGTCCAGAAGCCCCTGAGGGTCCATCACGCATTGCCAGGGGAGTCCAGGAAGATGTTTCTTACAATGACAATGTTAGAGAGTAGGCCCACATTTAAGAAAAAAAACCTGTAGGCCCCACAGCAAATTGAGTATTTTAAACAATTGTGGGGTCCTATTGAAAACAATTTCGTATACAAGGAGGTCCTTAGGAAATGTTCTGTTGCATTAGGGGGGTCTCCACTTGGTCCAAAAAAAGGGTTGCGAATCCCTGGCCAATGAAAGAGCATGAGATGCCCTTATACTCTACTTCTGTGCCCTGTACAACGCAGTGTCTGCTTACGCAATTCCATATAGCTTTGAAGGCGCCTGAAGGATCCTTCTGAGGAAACCTCCGTGGTCGGTGGAAACTCTTTACCCTTTAGCGACCCTTATTCTATTTTTGGACGTGCAATTAGTGGTTTCGTAACCGGGCTAATTTCTCATTAGTGTACATTTTCATGTCCATTCGAAGAATTCCACAACCCTCATGGATTCTTGACATCTTTTTGAGGGCAGGCACAGCTTGTGCTCCATTTAGCTTTTGCAGGCCCCCAAAAAGTCATCATTTTCAAAATCGCTGTATGTAATTACATATACATAAAGATTATAGACGGTAATTTAGAATTTGCACACTCTCTGTCAATGCTGTCACTGATGACAGCAGTTTGTAGAGAGGTTCCGGCCCCTAATTGGGTAATAATACATCGAAATGGCGGTCAAGGCAATCTGAGACTATCATGCGAGACGTTGGAATTAACACGAAAAAATTTGCTGTGCACTTTGCCACTTCTGTATTGTGAAAATTACGGATACATAGATAGATACATTATTTGCGATAGTCTAGTCTAGATTTTACACACTCTCTGTCATTGATGTGGGTAGTTAGTAGTGAGTTCGTTTCTGGCCCTCTGATTGTATAATACATGTATTGGTGGTCATGGCAATCTGAGATGATCGCTGGACACATTATTCACACAGCCTGGATCCATAATAGTTCTGCACAGCGGGTGGTGCTGCTTGTTGCCCTTTCATGCAGATGGGATCGTCATTCTCACTGTCTCGCTTTAGTATGTACGGTAATAACAATATTGCTAATGCTATGCAATTATCGCGAGTCCTGTAGTCACAGATTAAGACATGGTCATTAGCATTTTGGTGGCAACAACCTCATATACTAGAGCCTTTTCATGAAAGGGTTAAGAAGCCACTGAATGGTGTAAGCTTGTAGGTAATGTCACCCTACTATCCCATAGTACTGTGGTGATTGGAATAGTCTGTGAATCTTTATCTCTTTGAGTGTCTAAAATTGGAAACAAACTGGTTTGTCCATCAAGAGGAAAAGTGCAGTGTGCTAGCTGGTGAAGTGCATTACATCTGTGGTACTCATTCTCAGTCCTCACACTGTAAAACATGGCAAGTAAGTTAGATTTTAAAAAGTAAGTTGCCCTGCTGCCTTAAACCTGTAAGTTAACTTAACTTGAGACTTGAGTTGACACAAATATAAGCCTCAAGTCGAGATAACTAATAGACTTTAGGCAGCAGGGTACCTTGCTTTTTTAAGATAAACTGGCTTGGAATGTTTTACAGTTTACGTATCAAACATGTATCAATCGTTTGCAGCTCCTTAGAGTCATACGTTTCTTCTATTCATGGATTAAATTAAATCTACTGTATCTTTGCATTGTCTGGTGTTCATTCTATTTTTGGTCGTAGAAAACTAATATGGAATACACTTACAGTGCTCTTAGTTGTTGGCACTAATACCCTAATTTTTTTTTTTTTAAATCAAGCACTCAAACATCATTACCCTTTCAAGACTGCACACACACACACACACACACACACACACACACACACACACACACACACACACACACACACACACGCTCGCACACACACACATGCTCGCACTCACACACACACAAACACACACACACGCACGCACACACACACACACACACACACACACACACACACACACACACACACACACACACACACACACACACACACACACACACACACACACACACGGTTAAAGTCCTTGTAGGGTAGCATGCTGCACACACTCGCGCTCACACAAAAATTGTTTGCATCACACATGGCAGAAAGAGTGTTGAGCGTCTGCCTTCAGATGGGATGTGCTTGGCCTCTTCCCGCTGTACTTGAAGTACTTCTTTTTCTGTTGTGGTGTACTGCTAAGTGCTCTGTGGTCTGCAGTGCTGCCTCCCATTTTAACGGCGGAAACGGCGGCGAATAGAGCGAAAGGAAGTCGCTTGCGTCACATCAACTCTGAGAGCATTAGCAGTTATTCTCTCTTCCTCTCTTTCTTGTTGTCTTTCTCTCTGTGTCTCTCTCTTCTCTTTCTCTTGTCTGGTGTCATATTTAAGCGAAAGCCCAACTGGGGAAAATTCAACTCCCATTGTCATTGTGACACAGCACTCCACAGCACACAAGTGTTCACTGCACACTGCACACAACGAAATTGCATGTATGCCTCACCCGTGCAAGGGGGCAGCCCCCAATGGCGCCCCAAGGGAGCAGTGCTGCGGGACGGTACCATGCGCAGGGTACCTCAGTCATGGAGGAGGATGGAGGAGAGCACTGGTTAATTACCCCCCTCACAATACCACCAATGTATTTATGCTACAGTGTCCAATAATAATGCAATATTTTAAGGTCTCTACATGCCATGTAAGCATTGTTTAAAAATGTTGTTTTAATTTTGGGTCATTTTGGGTTTTGTGTGTGTGTGTGTGTGTGTGTGTGTGCCTGCCTGCCTGTGTGTGTGTGTGTGTGTGTGTGTATGTATGTGTCTGTATATGCAGATGAGAGCAGCTTGCTGAACCTGTCCACTCCCTACCCGCTGGTGAGGCAGAGGAAGAGACGCTTCTTCGGCCTGTGCTGCCTCGTCTCCAGCTAAGAGGCCACTTTACTTCCACGACACACAGGCACGCACACGCACACACACACACACACACACACACACACACACACACACACACACACACACACACACACACACACACACACACACACACACACACACACACCACCGCGGGATAATAACATACAGCCGCATCCTCCACAATAATCCTTTAGCACTTTTCTCTCCACACTTCTCTCTCTCTCTCTCTCTCTCTCTCTCTCTCTCTCTCTCTCTCTCTCTCTCTCTCTCTCTCTCTCTCTCTCTCTCTCAGCATAAACAGTGTACTGCCATTCCCTGTGCTTATGATTTCACTTTCTGCGTATTCTCTCGAAAGTTTTTAGTCTGTTCCCAACCACATACCTGTAAATATAGCAAAATAGTAAAAAAAAAAAACACAAATGAACTTAAATGTTAGTACGTATGTCATTGCTGTCGAGCAGGAGTGGTTGATTTCTTATGTTTGGGAGATGGGGGGTAAAGATTGCCTGCATTTTTTAGTACCATTGACGTGTGATCAGGAGATGTAGGAAAGTATTCATGTTACCATTAGGAACTGTTTGAAATATGATTTTTTTTCCCTCCTCTCTTGAGTGTCCAGACGAGACTTGTTAGAGACACGTGTGACAATGAGTCACGGGCTAAATCTGTAATCATTTTGTAGCTTCTCTTCCGTAGGATTCTGTTAGATTGTTAAAGGAACAGTCCACCATTTATTTAAATGCTCATTTTATACCTTCCATGGATTTCAATATTTGAGATTTACCTCTCTTCTTTTCCACTAGCCCTTGTCTGATTCTGGTGACAGTACGTGTTAGTGTACAGTATATCACTGAAACGAATGGGAGCAGTTCAGTTTTTGGTATCATCTGGTTCAATGGCGTTTGGAGGTTGGGGTGTGCACATCCACAAAACAATAATCCAGGTGCCAGACAAAAGCGGAGACAGTGTGATGAAGTGGTCTGCACACTAGGAATGAGGCTCATTCCCAGTGTGCTGACCACTTCATCACATTTCCATCTGGTTCAATGACACATGTAATTTCAAATTCTTTGTATGACCAGTGCATGTAAAGAAATTGACAATAAAACCTACTTGACTTGACTTGACTTGACATGCTAAGGTGAAGTATCACTAGACTCGGTGAATGGCTGGAAAAACATGAGAAAAGTGAATTTTGATTATTTAAATTGAGGGGAGGTGTAAAATGAGCATATTTCCAAACATGGTGGACTTTTCCTTTAAGATACCCTTCCATGTCATGTACACGATGAAGTTTGCTTTGTTATTTCAACCCTTAAGAGAGTCAAATGTAACACGCGTAGTCTGTGCCCTACTCTCAGTGTTGACTTAGCACCGCAGAATTGACCGCGTATTTTGTTTTGATAAATGTTTTTTTAGACTTAAGTCAATTAGCTGAAGGCGATGGATTTAGATAATGGACCAAATGAATTTTCAACTGCAGGCTACACAAAAAAGAAATGTAAAAAATGAATGCAATTGAAGCCTGCAACTGAAGACAGGGGCAATATTCGGCCAGCGCATATTATTCACGTGTGCACGGACACACACATGCAGCATAGACTACACACACACGCGCGCGCACACAGACACAGACACACACACACACACACACACACACACACACACACACACACACACACACACACACTCACACACACACACTACTGACACACACTAGGTTATTAGTCGTAGTACATAGAAATTCTGCTTTATTTTTTAGCAAACTACTTATCATACATTAGCCTATTTTTGTCTCAAGAACAGTACAGAGTCCTTCAGCATCAATCATAAGGTTTTGAATTTATCATCACAAACTATAAAAATGCTTCCAGAAATAAATTGCAATGACATCTTTTTTCAATAGACTATATACCTTCCTAAAATCACACAAAAGCTTGCACTGGGTGTCATGTACGTACCCCATTAACATCTGCAAGGTAGATACATGAATTACAGTTAAAGAGGTTCACCGTGCCCCAATTTGGACAAAGATTCATCAACACCTTAGCTCGCAAGTGCGGTGACTACTGCTGGTTTGTTAGCATCAAACGCTTGACTTTTAACAGCAATGCTATGGCTGCGATTCTGCCCTCAATTTCCTTCTGTCATGGCGGAGTCTGTGGTGGTAAAAGTATCTCCGAAATAAACAGGCCTCTTCAAAAGGCCTCGGATGACACAGAGGTAAAAAGCCTTCCATATTTATGAACACCGCCGCATAAACTATCGAGCTGGGCGTTTGAACTCTCTGACAACTTGTAATAAAAGGGGTGTCTGAACCCTTACCTGAATTATCGTTTGTTTTTTTTTTTATGTTATTTTTTTCTCTTGTATTTATTTTAGCTATAAATATACTTAAGTCTTCTATGAGAACCTGTATGCAGCGTTTTTTTTTTTTTTCAGTTCCAACTTGCAGTCGAGTATGATGATGATACCTGAGTCCTTTTTTGTGTGCACACATTAAACAATAATAGAGAGGCACTCTAGACTTTATTTTTAGAAGAGTTCCTTTAGTAAGTCGGAGCAACTGCACTGTAGTGTATGGCGGCGATGGGCTAGCCTACCCATCGCCGATGCAGCAGGCAGAGAACTGACCTGAAATCATACGCAGCACGGGTCTTGCTTGTTACTATCATTATTATTATGATTATTATGATCAATAACTGCTTCGAATTATGTCAAGGCATGGTTTAATCAAAGGTTGCTGTAGTGCATACTATACAGTACGATACAATACATTACAAAAAGCTCTGTCATTTTACATTGATAATAAAACACTCTTTTTTTATTTACGAGAGACTGGCGTCTGTGTCTGTGTCAAGAATGGCATGTTTATGAGTCTGGAATGATACATTAAAACTTAATGAACAGTGAGGGCAAAGAACACAATACATAGTTTTTCATTAGAGTCCTGCATAAATACACACAGGCAGATGATCTCTAAAAAATATGCATGTGAGTACTGTATGTGTTTATTTGTGTCTTTCTGTCGAGACTTGAATTGTGGTTATGATGACAATTTGTTCAGTAATCTGCACTGTCTTCTTTACCCGAAGGCTAGCCTGGCCTCCTCTAGCTACTCTGGAGTGAATTTCTCAAAACCAAAGTTGCTTACTACATTAGCTACTTCGTTGCTTTCAATGCATTTTCCCATTGGCAACTACCGAAGTTGCTAACAGGCTAACAACCTCCCTTTTGAGAAACTCACCCCTGGAGTGTAGGAGCTCCATTGGGACCCTGTTATACTGACTGCCTGCCTACAGTTCTACTGTAGATAGTGCAGACACGTCTGACTAAGACAGCATTCCTGCTTTCACTCTGAGCAGTCTCAAATGGATGGTCGGTCGCACACACACGCATGGACGCACGCATGCATGGACGCATGCACGCACACATGGACGCATGCACGCACACAAACACACACGGCTTAATTCATACCCTTGTGCCTTGTCTTGGCCGAGCTGCAATCACACAACTGAAATGAGTCTCAAGGGCCTCAAGTGTGTGTGTGTGTGTGTGTGTGTGTGTGTGTGTGTGTGTGTGTGTGTGTGTGTGTGTGTGTGTGTGTGTGTGTGTGTGTGTGTGTGTGTGTGTGTGTGTGTGTGTGTGTGTGTGTGTGTTCAGTAGCTATTGACCACTAGCATAGGTACTGGTACATGCCACTCCAGTCTAGCTCCAAACCAAAATCTGGTAACACTTATGAAATAACAGTCCCTGAAAAGGCTTTATTAACACTTCATTAGCATATGGCAATGAACTAGAAACAAAACATCTAAAGTGTTTGTGAATGAGTAAGAACCAAGCTATATTTTCAGAGCGGATGGAAATGTGCTCCTGCTGGATGAGATTGATGTGTGTTTGCCTACTGGACACTTCATATCCAGTGGCTTCATCTGTTGCTCTTTGAAGAGCAAACTTCCAAAACGGCTGCCTCTGTGAAGTGTCTTTTGTGTTATCATAGCATTCATTTACAAGCATTTATAAATGTTTTGTTGATTATTTATTCATTACTTACCACGTGTTTCTGAAGCTTTCCAGCGACTGTTACCAAAAACAGAATAAAAGCAAACCAACTGTGGTCCTGTTGACCATCCACAAAAAAACAAAAGCTTAAAGCTCCAAGTATTCTTGCAGCAGTGATTCTACATGTGAAGAGTTCAGATGCAAAACCGCCTAAGTGCTTTTTCAGAAAGTAATCTTAATTCATTTTTATTTAACACAAAGCTGTCAAAATTGCATAGTTTTTTTATTTTATGTATGTAATATAACTATTTATATGTATTATCAAATACATGAATGTAAACCAAACCAACAACGGGGTTCTCTAAAAATATAGAAGTGCGGGTCTTCAGAAATGGAGTTAGGGGTTTTTGCATCTGAACTCTTCATGTGTTCATGGGGTTTGAAAATAATTTCTCTACAAACCACATACTGTACTGTACCACGAGGAGTCTCAGTATCCACCGAGCAGACAACTCTCATGTAGAGTAGAGTAGAGCAGAGTCACTTTATTGATCCCCAGGGGGAAGTTAAGGTGTCAAGTAACATACACAAATGCCTACATGGACATTTGAAGTCACACATAACACCGGTCAAAGCCAGGGGGAGGGAAGAATAAAAAATACAAAATAAAATGTTATCAAAACAATTACATATACACATCTTTTATTTTTGGAATTCAATGCCCTTTTCATTATAAGCAGTAGGTGGAATGTGCCATATATCCACGGGTCAACACAGCAACCTAACTCACTGTTTGATTCACATACAGTATATCCACTCATATGGTTTGTTTGCGATGAGGATGGTCTGGTGAGCAGAAGCGTTCTGCGCGTGTGGGTAGCCCTTTTATCACTTCTATTGTAATGCGATTAACAATTTGTTGCATCGCCTATTGGTGTATAAGCTCTACTCTTTGCTGCTGTTCTTTTTTCCAGATATTTTTGGGGCAATTTCAGCTTTAATAACCAGACAGGACCATGAGAGAGACAGGAAATAAGTAGGGAGAGAGAGAGAGAGTGTGTTGCAATATGCGACCTTGCCTCCTCCACTTGCCTCCTCCACTTGCTTCTCGTCATGATGACATCACTGACAACAGCATTATATTTCAATATCTTGCAAAAGCTCAATTGTAGAGTGTTTTTCTCATTTGCAATTGGGATGGTGAATGAAAAACAGACCCTCAAAAGTTTTTGTATTGTTGTGGCTAGGCTGACAGCTGGGAAACTTCGTTTTCTCCACGGAGGAGGGGTCAGGAGGCGGGATGAGAAGACAAGCGCAAGTGGAGGAGGCAAGGTCGCAAATTAAAACGCACTCAGAGAGAGGGGGCAAGGATCAGTGTAATCATATGACATCTTAACTCATTCAGCCACGGCGCCACAACAACTGTTGTTTTTTAACTGCATGTCATTTGAGCCCGGTAGGAGTCTACAGCTACTGTAAACAGTCCCAAGTTCCAGTCTACTACCAATTCTGAGCTGGTCCAGCAGGTGCACTATTTAGGTCATTATTCCATCGCCTCGGGGCAAAACACAGCAACACACTACAAGTGGCAGCCTTCTCCTCTGCTGCCCAACTGCTGAGACGTTAGAGAAAGAAGGGGAAAAAAACGGTTTGAAAAGGAGATATTCGAAGGTTATGTTCAAATTGTATTTTTGGCCTGTTAAGGCCGGAAAAATCCCCAGCAACACGCTACAAGTGGCAGCCTATCCTCCGGTGTACAACTATTGAGACAATGGGGAAAAAAAGATTGGACATTTGAATGCAATATTTGTATGTATTTTTGCCTGGCCTGGCTTGCGTTATAGGCTACTGATTACTGCAAGAGTGGCTGCATAACAGTACTGCAGCGGTATGTGCAATCCTGTCCACACTACAAGTCAGTGTTACTCACCCATATTTTGCAGCAGCACATCCGAAAGCCCTCACCTGAGAGTAGTAATTTCATCCTGTGATCGGAAATCCCCCTGACTCCACCCTGTATGAAAAAGATGCCGCTCATCTGCAGAGGTTACAAAGTTACAAGTACAAGAAACCCTGCTTCTGTCCACAGTTAGCATCACTGAGTAACTGATAAACACTTACTTTAGTAGACCATGGATGGGGAACCTATGGCTATTTGGAACCTATGAGGCCATCTTATCTTATCTTTATGTTATGAAGTTTCACAAGAAATATGACATATTTTGTAAAGCAATCTTAGAAATTACATCTGCAATACAATTAAGTTATATTGTCAGGGGATCTGGTAAAGGTGGGGTCTATTGTAAAGGTGGACGCCTTCAATACAGACCTAAAGTGCAGTGGGAAATCCTGATTTGTGTTCACTGTACGGCCCTTGGAGGACTTTGAAGTGGCCCTTCAAATGAAAAGATCCTCACCCCTGCTGTGGATGACCAGCTGTTTCTGTGCTGGTTGAATCAAATTCCTGCCAGATTTTCTTTTTAGGATTTTTGGCGTTTTGTTCTGTAACAAAACAGTCTATCTACCTCACTAGGTGCAGAGGACTAACTGGTGTAACAGATATGTAATATAATTTACCAGTGTTGTACTTTTGAATTTACTTTTGACATCTCTGCTCATCTGCTGTCCAATATTGTCTCTTCGAATCAATTTAAATTCCTTGCATATTCATATAATTCTATCAATTGTTTCTAGGACCCCTTCGAAAAAAAAGAGATAAACTATAAATAAGATACAAGACATAACTAACACAAAGGAGATCAAGTTGAGATATTCACGGCTCAGCTGTGGCTTTAATGTTTGGGCAATGGACTGCTGCAGGGGCGACCCGGCTTTGATTCCCCATCCGTATTCACTTGAACAATACTTCAGGGGATCTATTCTGAAGACAGCTGACCACTCTGAATTGTTCTTGATTCAGACTAATATTTTGAATAAAATATATGAAAGGAGCTTTGAGGGGGGGTAAAAAAAAAAGCAACAAACAAAAATGTTTTTTGTCAGGTGTGTCATTTTGAACTTGAATAAAGTTCTATCAGGATGGACTCTTCTGAAAGGTTCAAGGTCCTCTGAAAGGTGAGAGGGGATAAAAGAGGTCCAGATTTTGTCTAAAACAGGAGGAGTGCTGGGAGAGGAGAGTCCATGCTTTATGCTCCGCGGCACCTTCTTATTAATTCAACAGATGCCTGCGGAAGATGCATCAGTACACCCAAAAATCCCATCTTAGGGTCCAGGCTTTCATCCTGTGACTTGTTCAGAACACGAGACACCCTCCCCTGCACCTTATACATTAATGTGATCTCCCCTGGCCACTCTGAATGTCTCATCTTAGCCCCTTAAAGGTGCACTGTGTAGGATGGTGGCCAGAGTAGGTATTGTAATGCCTTCTGGCAAATTTGATCTTTTCTTAAACTAATATGTACCAGTGTGACCGACGTACAGTGAGATTTGCAGCTAGAAATGTCTATTTCTGGACATTCAAAATTAATTGGTGAAGTGGTGGTAAGTATTCATGAAATAGGTGACATTTGTAAATGGGGAGCATGAATTCTAGAAATAAACTGCTAAAATATTACAGTGCACCTTTAACACACGCCATTCCACCAGTGGAACACTGCACTAGTCACTGAAAAAAACTTCCCTTGTAGGCCTACTACACCACTGTGTGTACAGGGCCTTTAGTAATACATTACAACTTGTTCATTGCCATTGTGGTAACAGCTACATTTCAACAGGGGCCGTGCTTTACTGGGTTAAGGGTAGCCATTCACTAATGGTGAATGAGTTGGGCTTTAGAGCAGATGCTTGCAGGTTTGAATCCCACTCTTGCTTCCACTATCTAACCTCACTCCATGGCTGAGGTGCCCTTGAGCAAGGCACCTAACCCTGCCATACTTAATTCAGCTTGCTGTCAGTCATGACAGACAAACAATGTCAACTTTACGTTCCAGAAGCCAAATGACACATCATGACAACAGCCGTAACATCAATAATGAGTAATAAATGTTCCTAACATGTGTCATGTCATTCTTATGTCACGTATATAATACCCTTATGTAAACAACATCCAAGAAAGCATTACCTAAAACTATTCTGAAAGTACAGTAGGCAAAAAGAGATACACAAGGACATTGATTGTTACCGCACATGCACCTAAATACTAAGTATAACATGCAGTGAAATCTGAGTGGTCCACCTTGTCTAAACTTGGGCACATTTAGTCTGACATATCAGGAGTGGGAGTGCTTAAGGCGAGCAGTACTGTAGGCCTGCTACATGCTCTATGGGGCCTCCTAATTAATCTAAACAGATGACTGGAAGTCGAGGATGAAATACACTGTCTGCAGGGGGCACTTCTGTTGTCTGGCAGAAAGAAAAAACAGGTTATAGCTGCCAAACACTCTGTTACAGTACCTGACAAATGCCTCAGCATGGCAGCGAGTGTACAAATCATCACTGACCTCTTTTCAACTTTTTTTTTCTTTGTGAAGTAAGTTCCATGGAATAACCACTTGGAGGAGACAGAGTGCTTCTCTTTCATCATGCCCCTGAAATACCCAGAGAGGAATTTCAGCAATCCTCCCTTGCTTCAGACAATAAATCCTTGATGTTCTAATGTATTTTGCAAAATGAAACAAGTATAATTAACAGCAATATGCGGCTGTTAGAATATTTATTATTTTCAACCATTAGTTTGTCATGGATTTTGTCTTCCATTCAGCACTCAGCACCAGGGGCTTAAGAGGAAGCGGTGTTGACTTAAAAGCTAATTGAGTTCCATGCTAGGCCTGCTCATTAGCAACCTGTGGTTATTTATGGCCTGTGTTGGTCAAGTAATTTATCAGAACAATATCACCACATGCCACAGTTACCCTTTTAATGAGGCACAAACGTGCGCCCACGCAACACACACACACACACACACACACACACACACACACACACACACACACACACACACACACACACACACACACACACACACACACACACACACACACACACACACACACACACACACACACACACACACAGAGAGAGAGAGAGAGAGAGAGAGACTCACAAATCATTTATATGCAAGACGCTACGCACATTGTTGAGAAACACGTCATTATAACTTGAAGTGTGTGCAAAAGATAGAGCAGGCTTCAAGGAGCAGGGTTCACCTGATGTCACAGTTGCTCCAGGGACTGTAGCCAATATCCAGTTCCTAATTATGAACAACTGCAAAATCCTTTGGATTTAATAAAGTGTCAGCCAATTGACCAACTGACAGCCAAAAGACTCAAGCCTGGTATTAAAATCCTAATCCATCTAATTGAAGTCATCAATATTCGGCTGTATGCCTACACCATGTTCCTGTAAACTTTGCTGTTTCCCATTCAAAGGATGAAAACTGTGGCCCTGCCATGGCTCTGATGGTAGGGCACTGGGCTGCTGCGCCGGAATCGAACCCGGGTCATCTGCCAACTCCTTCCCATTTCTCTCCCTATTCGCTTCCTGTCAAACTCTCCTACTGTCCTATCAGCAATTAAGTCGAAAAGACAAATGAAAAAATCTTTCAAAAAGAAAAGAAAACTGTGAACCTCATTGTTTCCCATTCAAAAAGTGAAAAAATGATTGATGCCTATAGAGTTTCATAACCCCCACATATTCTCACCCAGGTACACTGTTAGGCAACATAACATCGTCGTATCTAACTAGCACGAAGTAAATAGATCCCTCCTTCTACATTAGCTGACCAAACCCTTGAGAGACATAATGCTGGGATGAGTAAGGCTGTCCACACCCTGGCTCCATAAATCGCTATTGCACTGAATGGTACGCAGCATGTGCAGCGATAGGACAGCCTGTTCAAACAGACGGCAGGCTATATAGCCTAGTATACAGGCTCAAGGTTCCCATGAAAAGCCTAATGAAACAATTAAGGAAAATGGTCAAACAGCAGCTGTACAGCTAATACTGTATAATAGACTTCCGATGCTGTGTTGGGCAATCAGACAAGTCAATCAGTAGCTTAATGCAGATGTCTATACCGGGGCCTATTATGCCTGGAAAAAAACCCAATGGTGTGTAAGTGGAAAAAGACAGTTGTCTGGTCTGGCTGTCTTACTCAAGCTCATTTAACACATCTCCTATAGGCTGTAAGTTCTCATAGACCACGCAGATAGTACAACGTATTTGACCATACCGTCAAAACAAATGTCACTTTTCCGGACGGTCTGCAACGGCTGAATTGAGAAACGATTATTGGTCGGAGGGGTGATGTCTGTCAGAGTTCTAAATGTGCGTCTGATTTTACCAAATCTCTAACGTTCGGCCATGACGTGTAATCCGCTCATAATTTAATGCGTCATTGGCCACATTTACATGACGTTTTTAATTCCGAATGAATAATTCCGAATTAAATAGTTCCATCAAGTTTACATTGAACGTTCATTTAATTCCGAATTGTTTACATGACGTTTTCAAAGCAGAATTAAGCTGTATTCAGAATCAAATTGAGTTAATTCTGAATTAAATGTCTGAGGCCATTGTTCGCCTCCCTTCCTTCGTCCGTTCTCCGTTCGCTGATTGGTCAATTACAGTACGTGGCAAAAGACCTGACCCAGACCTGACATGGAGGAAAACGGGAATTGTCTCGAGCTTTATGGATGGCAAGGCCAAGCTAGGTACAACAAGTGTCTATCAAGAACCTCTGGATGCTATCAGACAGAGCTACCGCCAGTCAGACCAGTACAGTAATTCTGATGATGTACTATAGTTGCATTCGTTTTTCATTTGTTGCTGAATTTTCCTGGAATAGACAGATTTGGCCTGACTGACGCCAAGTTCAATGTACTTAGGGCCAGGGGTGATACCTCCGCTCTATTACCACACTATTGTTAGTTTAATATGATATTCCTGAATTTTACCAGCAGTTATAAGCATTTTTCCACAGATTTTGCAGGTTTTTTTCCCCACCGGAGGCAGGGCCGTGGTTGAGGGTGGCCGCAGGGGGTGTCGCTCAGGGTGCTAATCATTGTAGGATCGCCTCTGACTTAGGCCTTCTGTTGCATGACAAGTTAGTAGAAGATGTCTGGTGAATCAGACATTTCCCCAAGGTCAGCACATGATGACCTTTAAAGAATGGTGACACAGACATCCATTGACACACCGCAGAGCTGTCATTATCTCCACTCAGGGAGCCGTCTGCCAGCATGACATTGCAGCAGAGAGCGGGTCATTCGTTTTCCCTCTCTCTTTCTCTCTTTCTTTCATCCTCCTCTTCTTCATCCTCTCTTTTTTTCATCTTCAATCAGCAGGTCTAGCGTCTGCGCTGCTTCCCCACCGGGCAGGAGAATGACAGAACATCTGGTTAATGTGGGTTGCCACTGGGTAGCCCAGCCAGCGGCCGAGGAGAGAGAACGGATATGGTGGCATATCGAGATGGACTACCTGTCGAGATGAGCTACCAAAAGGCTTTTAGCAGGCCCTAAAAAAATTAGACGGATTATACCACATTCACGACTTAAAAGTGTCAAACATAAACAAAAACTGAAAACTGAAAGGAAAAATGTTTGCACCCCTTTCTTGTTCTTTTACTTGCCAAGCATTCGGTCAAAAGTCCTTCCTACGGTCTGCTTTGTCGAGATGAGCTACCAGGCTTTTCACATAAACCAAACCCACACCCTACCCCTAACCCCTAGGGACAGTACTGAAGTGCGTTGTAATGGCTTGGTAGCTCTACTCTAGTGTTTGTCAACAGGGGCGATACGACCCCCCAGGGGTTGTTTGGGAGCCCTTGTTGGGCGTTGAGAAGGATACAGTTGAGAGAGGGCGGTGCTTAGTTGTCATTGGGGAATTAGTCCATTTCATTTTTTTTAAATAGTAAGGGGGGGGGGGCGTTGGAAGGCTAGTGATAAGGTCAAAATTGGGAGGCTTATATTGAGGTCCAGGAGGCGTTTGTTCAAAAAAGGTTGAGAACCACTGCTCTACTCGATGGTTGCTCATATCGACATAACAATGGAGGAGGACCGCACAGCCTGTTGTGAAGCCCGCCTGCCGGTAAACAGAGATGGCGGCCAGTGGGCCGGAACTAATGCACCCAGGAAACCAGTGGCCATTCGGTTTTGTGGAGGAGACACAACCTATTTTTAAGATTGTAGAATATGTAGTATATTGAGGAGTGCAGCAGCAGGCTACTACGGCGCATGTTGTGCTTCTGCATTAGGAAACACCTGTTGCCTGTCAGTGTGTGGTGTACGTTATGGTTTAACTTTGATTTCTGTGTGTAAGATGCTTATGTGAAACAACATGGTCCTTGATATTTGACCAAAGATGACAAAAAATGGGTACATTTAAATACTGACTTCACTGGCAGTGAAGATGCCACATGCAAGCTCATTTTCTTTCAAACTTACAAGAGAGAAAATTATGTTCATGTGATTTTCTCTGACTCTGCCAATAGATGAACCCAAAACATTTCTTCATCAAAAGGCGTGGTTGGTTTGATTTTGATTACAGTGTTTGCCACCGTCCTACTGATGATGACAGGGACGCCTCCAGCCTCAAATTTGGGAGGAGGCTCACCTTTGATAAATGATGCTGCTGCTGCTGCCAATCACTGTAAACCTGTCTCTTTACACTTTCTGTACTTTGTGGAGCTCACCCACACGCATGCACGCAGGCCCGCTCGCACACACACAGACACAGACAGAGGCGATTCTAGTGTCAGTGGGGGCCCCGAGCAAAACCCCAAAAGAATGAACATCCGGAACAAATTGCAGCTATTATAGTTTGAAGTTGAGCTGTTTCTCACCATCTAGTGTGCTGGGGGCCCAAAGCGGCTGTCTGGTTTGCCTGGTGACAAGATGCGCCTCTGGACACAGACACACACACATGGGCAAGATGATTGCAATGCTCACAGACAGAAGGAGAAACCGTAGAGTCAGGGTGCGATTTGTAGGGGGTGATGGGGGGGATTGTCCCCCCTTCTGGTTTTGATATCACCACTTTTTACACATAATTTGAATTACAGTTTAATGTAATTCCATTGATATTGCTTAACCCTGTGAAACCTGAACCATGAAAGCAATGAGAGAAAATTCTAATTTTTTGGAATTTGCTTCAATATTGGTCCCTTATAAGAAATGTAAAAAAAAAATTCAAAATTTTGTTAAGGTCACTGAGATATTTAATGCATCATATATGATTCATCAGGCTTTTAATGAATGAAAATTCCAATTTCATGACCATTGAAAAATGACTTTTAATGCATTTAAAACTTTTTTTTAATTTAAAAAAGTTGTCAGACAATTTAATTTGAGGATTATCTTTAAATATTTAGTGAGATCCTGCCATTTTTTTAAGCCTATCCTTGTTTTAGCAGGACCATATTTTACATTTCCCACAGCCTGGTTGGGTAATTTTTTAAAATCTATGTAAAAACATAGCTGATCGAATGCTCAACAACCTATTTATGAGTGTAATATAGATCATTATTCATTTTTGATGTGTAATTTGAATATATGGGTCCATTACTACAATTGGACCATTTCTCCATTCACTTCAATGCATTTTTTACGAGATCATAATTTCAACATTTTGCATTACATTTTCAAAATTGCAAGTAAAACCTGTTTCTTAAGGCAATATCTTTGTCTTGAAGTAAAACAACTTGTGTGTTTTGTTAAACGATCGTCGTGGTGTGCTTTGTAAGTTTCCCTATGGAGCAAATGCATTGATGGCTGACTTCCTGCCACCGCCGGATGGTGCTTATATGTCTCATCAGTTTTAGCACGATCTCTCTGCAACACGGTGTAAAAATATAAACTCTTCCTTGCTTAATTGCACAAAGCAAGTGTTCAAATTAAAGGATGTAGAGTTATATTTCGGAAATTTGTACACAAACCTTATGCAATTTGACGAAATCTCAGCGTTGGTCAGGGAAACCGCTTCTACCCCATTTTCCTGTTTTTCGCCGAGCTGTGGTCAACTTGTTGTCGACCGCTGCTCTCTTGTGGCGGTTTCCGCGTACTGCAGGACGTTTGGAAATGACACGCAGGATGTTTTTCAGATCGATTTTTTTTTGTGTCAGCGTGGAGAGGGCTTTGAATTTGATGAGACATATATGATGCATCCGGCGCGATAGGGTTAAAATCTGAAACATATCCCCCCTTCTGATTTTCCGACAAATCGCACCCTGCGTAGAGTCAACACAATATCAATACCTACTGTGCCTCGTGTAGTCACGATTTCAGATTCAAATACAGTCAGTCTGTACAGGAGCAGTCTTGTGCAGATAGGTGATATTTACAGTATATAATGCTTTGTAGTATGCACGTGATGTCAAGTCATCATAGTGCACTGTATAAGGCACAAGTGAACATTTTGTATTAAGTAATTGTCTCTGATAGTTATTTAACAGTGCGCAATTAGGCAACTGACATTACAGGAACGTGTTATTTTGTGTGATGAAAATGACAATGTAGTGCACGGCAGATGGTATTTTTAATTTCACACTTTTGGAGAGCTGAATTTGACACTGCAATTCACGGTGAAGCATTTGGATCAGGGCTGGACTGGCCATAGGCCATACAGGGCATTTGCCCCGTGGTCTGTTGATGTTTTTGGCCTGGCCATCCCCTTAATGTAATGGCATCAGTCCTCATGCCGCTACAGCAAACCTCTCAGTCAGATTTTCATACATCTATTAATTTTGGCTGTTGTGGTTAGAATAAGTCATATTAGATGACTGAAAATATTAGATGCCTGGCGGACCGGTTTTGGCTGAAAATGCCCGGCTGGATTTTTTTTATTTTTATCCCAGACCAGCCCTGATTTGAATTGAGACACAATCTGTTATTCAACTCACTGGCACCAGCTGGAGGCTCTGCATTGTCTTGCTTCTAAAATTAAAATGAAATGTTGAATATTCAATGCCCTGCCCTTTTTTCTGGGCCTCTGTTCCTCTTTTTTTTTTTACTATCCCTGATAAAAGATGAATACATGAATCCTAACGATAGTAAAAGTAAAAAAGTGATATTTTCATATTTTTACAGCTTGTACTGAAATGAGATGTTTTGATGGACAAAAAATTGGTCAGGAAAATAATTATGAAATTTTGTTTTTCATTGTAGCTATGCCTTTTGAGACAGCAACTCTCTCTCTTTGGAACATAAACAATTACCAAAGGTGTGTCCACCCAATAATATGCGCAACAAATCTGTTTTGTATTGAGTAACCCACACAATGTACTTCAGTTTACCACAGTAAAACAACATTTGTATTTTAAATTAAAAAGCAGTGGTGATGGTGATGATAAGGGGGATCGTACTCAGAAGTGCATATAATGTTAAAGTCGTAGTAGAGTCATGAGTCATGATGTAAGTACAACTCTAGGCTTGGCCCTGCCGTGGCCATCCGGTAGGGCACTCACCTGCCATGCAACTGACCCGGGTCCTTTGCCGACCCCTCCCCATCTCTCTCCCACTCATTTCCTGTCCTACTCTTCACTATCCTGTCCTAATAAAGTTGACCCCCCCCCCCCCCCCCCAAAAAAAGGCCTACCGGTACAACACTAGGCTACTAGCCTACATGATATCACCTAGTTGTTACACCATTTACTCCACGTATCTAATGATCATGGACTTCACTTCACTTTAGTTTTACTTCTACTACTATTTTAAACATGGCTAGTGTTTACTGGGGGACCATGAAAATCTTACAGCGAGAGAGATAAAAGATAAAAAACAGTCATCATCAATCATCAATCACAGAGCACCTATAAACCACATTTCTGAGAAAAACATCTCAAATGGCATCAGAGGTGTCAAAATCAGAATGTTAAAAAATCTTTTTGATGGTGTTGTTATCTAACACAGGCGATTAAACAAATCAACTGATCTAACTGCCTGATGAGTTGTCTGTGATATCCTATGTAGCCTTCATAATGCATGTTAGGGGCTGTTAGACAAGACATTTGCTCAGCTGTTCACAAGACTCATTGCTATTACGTAGATGATCTGCTAATTTTCCATTTCAGTGACGCCCATATTAGCTTTGGCAGGCAGCAGTCAATAGATTTTTTTGTGTGAGAAATACAGATGAACAGATCTGTACAGTGGAGAGCACCGAACAGAATTGTTTTTATTGATTGATTTATTGATTTTGGGGGTGCCATTAATCAGACGGGACAGTGAAGACCAGACAGGGTATGAGGTGGGAAAGCGGACAGTTGGCAAGAATGAAGTAGGCCTACCTTTGAAAAAAAAAGCCTTACCCCACGAACACACCAGAAGTGACCTAGCTACAAAGAATCGCTTTACTGAATTCATAACAAGAGCAACAAGAGCCATGGAAGAGACAGTGTGCCCATTAAAAGCAGAAAGCAAGAATTCCGACATTCCAATTGAATGCAGCGGCTGTCACCGAACCACATCATAGCTAATTAGCATAATATTAGCTGATGTTCAACTACAGACTGTCGCTCGAATCACTTCTTGTCACATAAATCGCTTTTGTCTCTTCTGTCGCCAGCGATTCAATACAAAGTCAATTACTTCTGTGGCTAGTGTCGCTCAAGTCCCGTTTTGTGTATTTATGCTATTACAACTCTGGTCATACTTGAATCAATAATTTGGTCATTACTTTTTTGTCTATACAGTAGGCCTATATGTCCCAGCATGTAATATTATCTACGCTGTAGATACCCAAGCCTAAGACTAAACCTAGACTGCCAGTAGGCCTACATAACGTTACTAACAGTTACATAGGCCTACTTTGATAAACGGCATGTAATTAATGTAACAAACAAATTATCAAACAAACAAACAAAAATATTACAAAACCAATGATCTAGTTTTTAACCAGCCCAAATTTCATTCTACAGCAGGCGTGAGACCATAAAGATGACAACAAATTAGCTCAATCCATCTCGTCCAATGAAAGAGCGTGGCGTTTCGATATGACTTCATGGGTGAGTGTAGCAGAGCTGTGATTTATTTTCAGCAAGGTCGCTCACACAAAGAGACCTCCAGCCGCTGACTCAAAAGTGAATCAATTTTGTCAATCAGGCGCATACATGACCAGGCCCACCACACACACAAAGGCAGAGAGAGCTCGGGTCAATTTTCTGGGCGAAAGGTTAATGTCTGTAAATGATCTGGGTCCTCTTGAGCAATTGTGTAGCCAGGAAACGAGAGAGAGAGGCTCAGAGGTGGAGAGAGGGAGAGAGAGAGAGAGAGAGAGAGAGAGAGAGAGAGAGAGAGAGAGAGAGAGAGAGAGAGAGAGAGAGAGAGAGAGACACATACTGTATGACAGGGAGAGAGAGAACTGTCTTGCCTGCTGTGACTGTTGTGTTGTGGACATTTGAGAAACTCTTAAAAATTTCATTAATAGCATCATCATCATCAACCCTCTATTCCGTGTTCTCCGTCTCCTTCTCTCTCTCTCCCTCCCCCACGTACACAGGCAATAATAAGTGTGTGCCAGGAAACACACACACACACACACACACACACACACACACACACACACACACACACACACACACACACACACACACACACACACACACACACACACACACACACACACACACACACACACACACACACACAAACATTCCTTAATCCCCTCAATCAAGCTAGAAGAAAAACAGTGAAGACAGTTCATTATATTTTAAAACGAGCCATTGCTCTCTTATTTTTTTTTTGGTTCACATCAAGAACGTTAATTACACAACAAAAGTACAGATTACATTCCTTCCAGTTTAAGGAACAGGGAATTATCTTCAAGCAAAAAATGCTGGATGCACAGAGCACTCAATAAATTCTGAAAAAGAAATCTGGATACCTTTATGAGCCAAAAATATCAAATGAAATAAAAATCAATTTACATGCCTTATATTCAAAACACTACCAAACGGTAGTAAAACTAAATGAATAAAAAGTGCTTCTGGAACACAGCTCAGCATCAAAAGGTAAGACAAAAAAACATTCAGTATAGTAAATACAAATAGTATGGCATTGCCCTCCCCCCACTTCAAAACAGACAGACATACAGTGTACACACACACACACGCACACACACGTATGCACACGCACGCGCACACACACACACACACATGCACGCACAAGCACACAAATACAATTCTCCAGTTACCTGAAGCCAGAAATCTCAAATACCACATAAGCATTAGACATAGAGCAGTTGTGTGCTATCTGCGTTAACATATTATGGGGACACAACCACATAAACACACATACGCACACACACGAAAAGAACAAATAATTAATTTTGTTTATCCTGAGGGAACAAAAAAGGCTGTTGGAACTGCAATGTTGCGGTGTGTGTTTGTGTTATATGTGTGTATGTATGTGTGTGTTTAAAAGAGACATACAAAATGGTAAACAGGCTGAATAAATAGTGAAAGTCTGAAAGTGTATAATACACGATGGAGGTGTGTGTGCATGTGTATGAGTATGCGTGCATGTGTGCGTGCGTATATGTGTAATGTCTACACATGTTTGTGTGAATTGTGTTAGACAAATGGTATGGTAAATGATGACATGATTGAGCCATTGATGGAATACATGAGAGACATCATCACAGACCACCGATTTATTGACTTGTATATGAATAGCTGTTACCCATACCAACCACACCATCTGTGAGTGAAATGATAGCCGTGCCATCAGGAAATACAAGTTAGCTCATACGACCTCAACAGCACAATCTGAAATACACCAGGCTACATGGATTCTACATGGTCTTATTTGGATGATTTAGTGAATGTAGACGTGAGATATAAACAACATAAACTTTCAGGTTGAAGAAATACAACTTTGGAACGATTTTCATACACAAATTATTGCAAAGAATATCACTTGTTTTAAAAATTCCTTCACCAAAAACGTTGCTTCCGTTTAGCATGGTTACTTCACCAAATGTTATCAAAAAAACATTCTTTTTGGCAAGGTCAATTTGAAAGGGAAAAAAAATAATACAAAAATAAAATAGACAGAATTTTTTTCTCAGACAGAGGTGGTATAGACTCCGTGTGGTACGTTGGAACATAGTGCACTGCTCAGGATATGTTTACATACATACCTGAGGGAAAACAACAGTTACATGCTGTATGCAAATGCACTGGGTTGAAAACACGAAGAGCCATGGGATATTTGTAAAGAACGTTTGCTATTTCCTCAGCGGACACAGAAGAGTAGACCACACAACAAGACAAGGCAGTCTACTTATATATTCTCCTTAGCTTTGGAGACAATGACAGTTACAAACAACTATTCCGAGTAATGATTGTTAATTAACACTTTTTTACGATACTTAGCACAATTTACTCAACTGCGAAAAAGCCCGTGGTCAATGTACACGAGATCACTGAATTACAAAGAACGTTTTACGTCAGGTTGACGTGGGGTAAGCGGAGGAGGAAGAGATTCATCTTCTTTTGTTTGTTTGTTTGTTTTTTTTGCGATCACACAGGAGAGAGCAAGAGAGAGAGGCAGTCAGCGCGACAAAATATGTTACGAAATATGAACGTCATCAAGTTTCAAGTGTGACCAACGAGAAGCATTATCAGTAGTACAGTAGCAGTAGTCGAAGAATTGCCCTTTTTACCCCAAAGTAATTAAACCAACTCAAGAAATCACGTTCGTTTCTTTCTTCTTTTCTTCAGTCCACCAGGCCAAACTGAATAACAGCTTTGAATAGAACAGCTTTCCCACCTTGCCTTCGCTACAAACCAGTAGCCCTAAAACGTTCATACGTAGAAACGATGCCGTCCCGCCCACGCTGGACGAAGACCAAAGGAAAGAGATGGCGTCTCACAGCGGAGATATGTGTGTGTGTGTGTGTGTGGAATTAGGTGGTGCTGTGGGGAGTGTATGTGTGTGTGTGTGTGTGTGTCGTCAAAATTTATGAGAGGTCAAAGGTCATCATGGGGGTCAAAGTTCAGGTGGCGTTCTCCTCGTCGTCATCCGTGTGGTAGTTTAGGGCGATGACGGCGCCAATGAAGTCTCCCAGCTCCACGAAGTCCGCCGTGATGATGTTGACGCCGCCCTCGCCCGGCCGTTGGGAGCGGATCCACTGCATCATTCCAGGCAGGGCCCTGTGCATGACACAGACACAGACACAGACACAGACACAGACACAGACACAGACACACACACACACACAGACACACCAGAAAAGTAGGTTTATGTAGCAATAAAAGGAACAGACTGCATGATACACACGCAGGAACAGACCAACACAGCATAATACTGTAAGAACTGTACACATGTACAAAACTGCCTCACACATGTACAAAACCGCCTCACACATAGGCATGTTAACATAGTAGCCTGCAAACAAACGCACTCTCTCAAGTTGTTCTCTAGTTCACCCACCCTAGTTCACAGGTGCAGTATGTTTGGCTTTGGTGCTGACCGTGGTTCTGAAATGACTGAGGTGGAGATCAATGGGCACTAAAAGTGCCATATGCATCAAAAAGTAAAATCAAAAGTAAAAAAAGAAAGACAATTTCCTTCTACTTATTTGAGTAACCAGTAGACCTGTGTACTTGTCTTGTGATCAGCTACCCCTGCGCTGGTTGGATCAAATTTGTGGTGAGTTCTTGTTAGGTTTTTAGTGTTTTTCAGTAACAACACAGTCTATCTACTACCTCATTGGGTACAATGGAGGAGACGGTGTAATATCAGCTATGTAATATCACATGCTAGTGCTGTAATTTTTACATTTAACACCTCTGATGTATAGACTAGGAATGGGATGGCAAATAGCAACGGCTGTGGTGAAACAAGGAGGAGGTGTGGGAGCTATAATTGTTATTTTTGATATTAAGGCGTAGCCCCGTAATGCGCGCCATACCTCCTGTGTCGCACTGTAATAGTCAGTGAAAAGTTAGCTACCATAGTACTACACCAGTATGACATAACACAGGGCCTTTAGTAATACACTATGACTTGGGTGCTGTTTATACCTACCCGGGTATTTTGATATACGCAGACCTTCCCCTTCGATTATGCTTTTCGTTTATAAGGGAGGTTTTCCCTCTATAAAAGAAGATCCAAAAAAACTCAGACAAAAGTGGAGATTTAAAAAAAAAACTCCGCTTAGCGTTTGTGTATAAACTGGTTAAAAGAGACAAAAACGGAGTCATTGCCATTCAGCTAAAAATTCATATTTATGGAAATTCCAAATGGCGGACAATGGAGAAGATCCCCCTTTTCATGTATGAAAAGTGCAATTTTACCAGTCATAATGAATACTTGTAATTAGCCAACATGCACAGTTGCCAACAAACAACAACACATAACCAAAGCTCCCTTCATTGAAGATCCTCAGGAGCTAAGTGAAGTGGGCTAACAATACCTTATAAGTTTAAAGGCAACTTTTTGTTTCCTGGATCTACTCACTGGCCCAGAGACGGAGCTAGCAAACTAAAATTTATGTTACTGCTCCCTGCAGTACGCTGAGGGTGAATGAAACTCTCACAGTAAATTTTGCAGTGTCCATTACACACAAACACACACACACACACACACACACACACACACACACACACACACACACACACACACACACACACACACACACACACACACACACACACACACACACACACACACGCACACACACTACAAGAGTAGAACCGCAGTGTTAAAGCCAACTCTCTTCCTGTTGAACTAACACTGAAAACTTGTATTGTGCAGCAAAAGAACAAGCCGGCCCTATATAACCTGGCCATGGGGAAAAGGAGGATAATAAATAAGAGGGGAGAGGAGGAATGCCTTCTTTCCCTCCTGAGTGCTGTGAAGCCAGACCTAATAAAGTCAGCGTCAGACAGAGTGGGCCCATGGGTGGGCGTCTGTGAGGTTCTACCAGGCCTTGCCTATTCAGACGGTCTGGGGTGACTCAGGACTTAGTGTAGGCACAATGCAGTAGAAAATAGCAACAAGGCCTAGCGTACAAAAGCCTGTAATTAAATGTATAGACCAGTGATTCTCCACTGGTGGGCCCTGGAGGTATTCCAAGTGGGCCTCGAAATCATTTTTTTAAATCAATATCATACTTTTGTGTGTGTTGCTGTTGATTTATTTGGATTGTATTGTTTATTGGGTCAGAGATGGGCCCCAAACCTCTGTGAAAAATGTCAAGTGGCCCCAAAGATTGGGGACCCCTGGTATAGACTAATGTACCGTATGTGTGGTGACATAGTTGGGAAATGAGAGGGGATGCATGGCTCAGGGGTGATAGTGAAAAAAATCCTGAGCCTGAACTTTTTTCCCTGCTCTAACAACGACGACAAGATACTGCATAGTAACGTAGGCCTATTTTGACACAGTATTCAAACATTTAATAGCCTGTGTATGACCATTATTCAAGACTGATAGTAGAAGAAAACCCTGAACCTGTAACACTTTTTGAGATAAGAATAACCTAATGGCTAATTATTATTATCAATGTTTTTATTTTTGCAAACTCTGTCAAGCCTGAAATCAGGCATGGAGCCTGAACACTATCAGCCCTGATGGCCGGTGGCATAGCTGGGTGAATGAGGGGGAGGGTAGAAGAAAAAAAATGGATGGGTTGTATGTGGAGGAGAGGAATGTATAGATATGTAGAGTAGTGTACAGTATATTGGAGTGTATATGAATCAGCCTGATCTCCAAAAATTCCGTGTTCCTGGACACGGATGTTAAGGACACGAAATCCGTGTCCAGGAGCACGGATTTTGCCAAAATTCCGTGCTCCTGGACACGGAATTGTTTTCCGTGCTCCTGGACACGGAATTGTTTTCCGTGCTCCTGGACACGGAATTATTTTCCGTGATGGGCACACGGAAGTGCTTTCTATAGGCTATTACCACAGCACTGTGTAACTCTATCATTAGAAAATACATGCCAAATGCTAATCCTAAACAAAATAATGCTATAGCAATTTAAGTTGTGCCCTGACCAAAACATTCCCTAACCTTAACCTGTCAATAAAGACATATTTTTGAGAAATACCTTTTCCAGTTGGTTGCTAGGCTATGAAATTCATATAATGAATGAAAGAAAACTAGCTGTGCCTAGACCAAAACAATCCCTAACCCTAACCTGTCAGTAGGAAACGCATTTTTTTTAGAAAAAATATTTGAAATTAGAAAAATCCTGAGAAAACACAAGACTGTGGAAACATAGAGCTGTGGGAGTAGCCTATAGAGAGAGCACTTCTCTGTGTCCATCACGGAAAACAATTCCGTGTCCAGGAGCACGGAAAACAATTCTGTGTCCAGGAGCACGGAATTTTGGCAAAATCCGTGCTCCTGGACACGGATTTTGTGCCCTTAACATCCGTGTCTAGGAGCACGGAATTTTTGGAGATCATGTTGATATGAATAGATGTGTGTATGTATTGTATGTGGACGTCTGAGGATGTTTATGTGTCTATATGTGTGAAAATGGTGTCTAAATGTATAGCAAATGAGATGTGTACTACAAGATCTAATCTGATGGAACTGAACAGTCAGATGTGAAAACAAATATCCCTATCGGACAATAAAGCATCTAATCTAACCTAATGTTTTTCCCTTTTATGAAATTCCTCAAGCCTTGTCCTTACTCTTGCTGTAGCCTTGTAATGCACACGCTTCCACCAGTGCAACGCCGTACTATTTGTCGAAGAAACTTTACTACCATAGCACTACACTTGTAAGACATTATACAGATTCTTTCGAAACCAGTTCTAATATTCAATCCATGTTCGTAACACATTAGGACTTGCGTCATTGCCGTTCTAGTAAAAAAAATAAGACAGGGTGACTGTGTGGCAGAATTTGGAAGCTTATTTGAAAGCATGGTGTTCAGCTCTCTGTCTGTTTGGCAACTGGCCATTTTGAGAGGCAGAGCGAACTAAAAGTCACTGGTAGACACTAGACAGAGTGGACCCAGGGGTGACTCTGTAAGATTCTACTGGGCCTATTCAGACAGTCTGACTTCACTGCCCCCCAGCACTTAGTATACGGCTGTACTCTGTGATTTACAGAGGTGTCAAAAGTAAATGTAGAAGTTTCCTTCCAACACAGGTAACTTATCTGAGTGACCAGGACCATTGTGTACTTGTCTTACGATCAGCTGACTCTGCACTGGTTGGAGGAAGTTTGTGGTGAGTTCATGTCAAGTTTTTTGTGTTTTTCAGTAACCACACAGTCTATCTACCTCATTAGGTACAATGGAGCAAATGGTATAACAGCTATGTAATATTATGTGTTAGTTTTGTACTTACACCATGAATTTACGTTTACTTTTTTATACACATTTTAGGGCTTTTTTTCTTTTATTTTGACAGGACAGTGGAGGAGAGACAGGAAATGAGTGGGGGAATGCATTGACATACAACCTGGAGTCAAAAGCTACAATTCAGTGCCACATATTATGATTGTTACAATTATTATTATTATTTATTTGTTTATTTTAAAAAATATGTACATTTTTGTTACAAAAGATGCATTTTTTAAAACAAATTAGGGCATTTGGTCACGTTAAAACCAGGTGATTTGGAATATGTGGCATTGGACAGCAGCTTCTAAAACCAGGTTGCACATCACTGAGCGTATACTCGTATCTACCACTATGTCCACTTTTATAAGTCGCTTTGGATAAAACCGTCTGCTAAATGTACTGTCATGTAAAGTCTGTATGAGTCAGCATGTCTGTACGAGGCACGCAGCAGAGAGGCCACCAGCAGGTCCCTGCCATGATGACGAGCGGTCACTCTGTGTCATCAGGGGGTGGTCTGGTGTCTCATCTTCACTCCGAGTGCCAGTGCTCTAACACAAGTGATATGATGAGGCCATTTTAATATGGTGCTCCTCTTGCTACATTAGCTTTAATGCCATGACATTTAAAAACATGCACACATTACTTGATGAAACGAGGGAAAGAGAATGAGAGAGTGAGTGTGAGTGAGAGAGAGAGAGAGAGAGAGAGAGAGAGAGAGAGAGAGAGAGAGAGAGAGAGAGAGAGAGAGAGACAGACAGACAGACAGAGACAAAGACAAAGACAGACTTTGAGAGAGAGAAAGAGAGAGAGAGACAGACAGACAGAGAGAGGCAGAGACAGACCGACAGAGAGGCAAGCAAATGTACCAAGTAAGATGCAGGAATGGTTTCAAAGTTATGAAGCCATTGCTCCCCCCTGTGGATCAGCCTTTGAAGGGCGGTGAGTCAGGGTGTCCATACATTCGGCTCTGAGGCCCCGGAGGATAACGTTCCACCAGGGCTGGACGGGGGGCGAAAAAACTGCCCGGGCATTTTCCTCATAGATCAGCCCCTCACCCCTCCCCTACATTTCTACGAGCTCAGTCCACTATTAAAGATAGAACAATGGGCTGCGCTATCTCTATTGAGGGCAGGTCTCGAAGGGGAAAAAATCCAAACAAACAAGTCATCAAGAAAAACAACAGCATCGGCCCCTGATACTGTCGGCCCACGGGGAAAATGCCCTGTATGCCAGATTACCATTCCAGCACTGTGTTCCACTTCCATAGAGCTGAACTAATGCATTACCTCACCACCGCCAGCCCCAACGCTGCCTCTCCTGGCTCCCTGCCCGCCATCATGCCAACCAACCACCCACCTACCCAGCAAGCATCCAGCATCGCAGCCTCGCAATAAAAACTGCAGTGCTTAACCCTTAATGCTGAGCCTCTGTTATTATAACCCTTGTTGTCACTGTTACAAAAACGGTAATGACCAAATCTCAAGGGGTTGCTTCAGACTCCTTGCATTGTAATGATGCAGTTGAGTGTTTTCAACAAAGAGTGAATAGGCCAGTCGACAGGCCCATCTGTAGATTGAGGCTACTTGAACACTGCTCTCAGAATATATTATGGTCCCATCGATTTTGGTATTAAATTCAACCCTTTGAGTGCTAAAAAAATAGAGTGACATTCAACTCTCTAGGTGCTAAATCAGCACTCAATGAGTTGCATTAACACTATATTGATTGGGACCAGGGCCGCTGACAGCTTTTGTTGGGCCCAGGACAAAGTAATCTGAAAGGGCCCCCCACCCAATACATGCAATGTAATGAGAACCCAAGTCTGGTCCCCCTCTGTCCCTGGGCCCGGGACTGTCCCCTTAGTGGCCCCGTGTCGGCTTCCCTGATTTGGACCATATAGGGTATTCTCATGATCATGGTGTTGAGTTAGCTCTCATTTTGTGTACCACCACCACCCATTCATCCAGCAAGCATCAAGCATCTCAGCCAGCCCATATCACGATCACAATCAACCACCCACTAGCCCAGCAAGCAGCAAGCATCGAAGCGACTGTAGGGACAACACCGTCACCCAATCATGCCACCCAAGCACCCAGCACCAAGCATAGCAGCCAGGGTCATACCACCAGTGCAATCCACGAAATGCTATCATCACCATCAATACCCACCCACCCACCTCTTACACAGCCTGCAAGCTTCACAGCAAGGGCCAATACCATCTTCACAGCCAGGCCCGCTATCAATCCGTCATCCACCCACTAGAGCATGACACGGGAGTGGATTTTCACTCCCATCCCATCCCGGTCCCAGAAAAAAAAATCCCATCCCGTCCCGTCCCGGAGTGGAGTAAAAGAAACAAATCCAATCCCATCAAAATTTTGACTCCCATCCCGCAGGAATCCCGCAAGACCCGCGGGACCCACGGGAATTCCTGAAAAATGTCATCCTCTACCACCCACCCAGCAACATCAAGCATCACAGCTACTGTAGGGCCAATACCACCATCGCAATACGCCACCCAGCAAGAATGAAGAAAGTAGCAAGCATCAGGTATCACAGCTAGGGCGATACCTCCATATCAGCATTCAATATGTTCGTCCACAGATGAGTGATATTTTATTCGTGTCACACTCAGTGATTGTATGTATTTTTTAATAAATAACAGAATAGAAGAGAAAGGATTTATGCAAATATATATGACATGTCTTTGTTAAAATATTTCCATTTTTTCATGACACTTTGCTCTCCTGTGTATTCATGACTATGCATTTGATTCACATAATTGCTTCTTGAAGTCATCACCTTTACAGATTATGGTCACTGTGGGGATATTCGCCATCCCTGCACAGCAGCTTTGCGTTTTACTTAGGTTACACAGTGAACAACTTTACTGACTACTAGCATAGCATAAGAGAGACACTCGGACAACATCTTCTCTGTTGGCTGGCATTCTTCATACTGCTCAACTGACTCAGCCGTTTATTCAAACACACATATGAAGCATGGTAGTGGTGCGCGTGCACCTGCATTGGCACTGACGTCATCACGTCATACACATTGATTGGATGCTGATTAACATGGCTTTGCCCATATAACAAAATATGCTTAACAGTCACTATTCAAACATGAGTAACCTAAAATCAAGTTTTTTTTCCCCCTAAGGACTAGCTAGGTGACATTTGATTAGCCAGATGTCACCAAATATTTTCAGTGTGGTAAACCGAGATAAAGTCTAGCATGCATCACCAAGGCAAACAATTACTCCAGCCTCCTAAACGGATATGGGTTCCCCATTGAACCTTATTTGTTCTCCTAGTCTGCTAAGCAGCCAACCATGTGAGCTCATTTTTTGAGTGACAGCAGTTTCCAACAATCAGAGGTTGAAAAGTGTGCAGCCAGGGGTGCGCAGCCAGAGGTGTTTACAAACAGGAAACCCATGAATAGGATGGTCATATTGATTCTTTAAGAAACTCCTAAGGAACCATCACCTCATTAATCTATACTCTCTGATGGCACCACGCTATAGCCATTGCATGATGCAATGCAGTTCTATATTTATGCAGATTAGCCTGCCTTCTGGTGTCATTCTGTTGAGATCAACAAGTATTTTCTGTAGTCAGATTGAAAAGTTAGGTTAAGTAATTGCTGTGTGTGTATCACGTCATACTTCTCCTTTCTGTATTTTTCATTTTGGCTTCATGATGCTTAAGATTAAAAGAGGGATTTGCCTAATATTGAATCATCTTCATGAACATGCTACTGCCTGATATAAGATAGCATATCGAAAAATGTAAGAAAAGACAACATCACCTGTCTCAATGGGCGACCAGATACTATCTTGGTAATGAAAGTAGCTATCTTCACTTTTCTTTATTATTGAATTCAGGCAGATTAACATTATGCTGAACCTCAACAGGGCCACATCAAAAATAGACACCTTTTTCAGTGAACCACAAATCAGTTTTTCAGCAGGTCACTGGTTAGTGTCCAAAAAGCAAAAGGTTCAAAGTATGTTAAGATTTCAATCTTATGATTCGACCAAATATCAAGTGCAGTTAGCTCCAATCGCTGCACACTCCAACCATGACTCATCTTTTGTAAAGTTAGAGGGCAAATTAGTGTAGTGCGCTCCATGGCCTGAATAAATTGGTCAGGAATTAGAGGAAGGTTGTTAATTACAAAAGGCTCCCAGAAGCTAATTATTTGTGCTAATTGTATTAGCCTTCCGTTAATCATCAAAGAGGGTGTGTAGTGGAAAGCATCTTTTCCCTTCGTTCATTTATTATGCATTTCCGTGTCTTGTTTTTGAATTTTGTCCTCCTTTTCAGGGATTTAGGAGATAACTCCAACCCACACAAAACAATGAAAACTGAATAATGCAAGTCACTGGTGAACAATTTCGCCAAGTGCTAATGAGGCAGCAGGGACAGCATGATGTCAACGTTGGAATATTGCTCAACATTAATTGATGTCAATGGTCTTATTTTTTTAATGACACACACTTAACTCTTCATTATTCTTTGGTGACTTGTGTTCCTTTTTTAATTGCTTTGATATTATTTTCCAAACTTCATCTACATGTAAATTTGATATTATTTTCCACACTTCATCTACATGTAAATGAGAACACTTGTAAACTTGCTGTTGGCATGGCCTTGTAACACTGTGCAGTACCTGCAGCTCTAGCCTTATATTAACAGAACTGATCTTAGGATTGGACAGCTGCAGATTCCATTTCTAAACCAGCAGGAGGGAAACACTTGAAAGAGGGAGCAACTAGCTGAGGAGGGAATTTCACCCCTATGCCACACAAGGGCAAACATTTTTGTATCTAATTCCACTCTCACTCTAAATATGAACAGCTACAGTCGCCTCCAAAAGTTATGGAACAGTAAACCTTTTTTGTTGTCCTGAGTTTGAGACGTTAAGAGGAGTATGACATAGAAGTACAGAATGCCTTGCTGTCTTGCTGTTCGAAGACGTCTGTAGGGGACTGTAAATGCTACACATTCTGTCCTATTTTAAATATCGTCTGGTCAGGAAACCACATTTTTTTAGGACCGATTTGCAAAATCACTTATGGTATTCCACTCCAATCTGGAAAAGCTGGCAGTGAGACTGCTCTGGCATAGTATTAGCCCCGAGTTAAATGACTACTGGTCAACTGAAGCAAATAAACCTGGTCTGACCAATCAGTCAGTCAGTCCCTAGTGTCAAATCCATCCCATAATACTGTGCGCCCAGCAGAAGGAGGGAATGTAGGATGACCAAAGCATCTCCCTGAAAGCCTACCATGGCAGTTTTCACGCTAAAATGAATTGTGAAAAACTGCTGCACAGCAGAACATGTGTTTGTCCAGGAGCTGATTAAACTTTGCGCTGCGACAGGCTGTGATGAGGTCAATTCTCCCTCGCACCATTCGCCTTCACAAGGCCTGTGAGTACCATATGAACAGCGTTGTTTGTGTCATGAACTGACGGTTTCTGCGAGGCAAGGAGTGGACACACACAAACACACACACACACACACACACACACACACACACACACACACACACACACACACACACACACACACACACACACACACACACACACACACACACACACACACACACACACACACCTACAAAGCTTGTGGGTGTGAGCTTGCATTTTAAAGTTGACCGCCGCAGAGGCTAGTGCAGGGACACTGGACTAGGAAGAGTGACAACTTCAAAGCAGCCGACTACTTGATACTTTTTGGGAGAAAATGTAATACACAAATATTTAGGTCGCTAATAGCCACGTTTTGTGAGCATGCTGATGAAGGTGCCATGGCCTTTCTGCACAGTTGCCATGAAATGTGGACACCTCTCGTAGAGAGAAAGCATTAAAACAGGTTGGTGTTCATCTTGGTTGATTGGTCGACAAAGGCTACATTAAATACATGTCATAGATATAATATAATAGAATAGAATAGAATAAATAGCTTAGTTCACTGGGATGTGTGTTTTGCTATTCATTTCAACAAACACCGCTTTCATGCCGCATGAAAATTTTGCTCGAGTTGGATTTTCCAAATGCCGTGCCGCTACCGCCTGAATACCGCCGTGTTTGTGTGGCAAAACTAAGGCTTATAGCTAAAGCAAAAAAAGAGAAAGTGTTACAGCTACAGCATCTCCAAGGTTATGCACCTCTCCCTCAGTCCACTGGCCACTCCCTTCATCACTGCGCTATCCCATAATGCCATTGCAAACCATTACAGCTACGGTACCTCCCAAGGTTACGCACCTCTCCGTGATGGTCTCCCTCAGTCCGCTGGCCACGCCCTTCATCACCGTGCTGGCCTTGGGCGTCAGCACCACCTGTGACACAAAGAACGTCCCCTTGCGCCGGCGCAAATCTGTCACCGAGGCCTGCAGGAACTGGATGAGCTTGTCCGGGTCGGTGGTGTTGGCCCAGGGTGACGGCATCATCTGTCCGGGCCACAGGAAGGGCACCTCCAGTGCCATGGGGTTGTGGTAGAAGACCAGGACCTGGTACTCACGCTCCCAAAGGTACTTCAGGCTCACCTGTTGAACATGTCAAACATTTTCAAGGTGAGAGCAGGTTTGCACACTGAACAAGGTCAAGGTCAAGCTTCTTTCTGAGAGCAGAGTAGAGAAGACGTTTCAGGGTTCTGCTCTCTGTGCTCACCTGCCTCCAAACATGCAAAACATACCTGTCAACATATAAAAATCACTATACAGCAGTGGTCCCCAAACCTTTTCAGCCAACACCCCCTTTTGGACCTCAGATTTTTTTGCAACCACAAACCAACCACAATTCAAATTTTCCAAACGCAAAAACATTTTGCTCATCTTTCATGTAAACTGCAGGAAAGGTAAATACCGGTACATGTATTACCCATTGAAGTAGGTATGGTTGGTAACAATGTATGGAAAAGGTTATACAAGTAAATATGCAAACAGTCTCTTCTGTCTGTGCCCCCCAGCAGTATCTCCACAACCCCCTTAGGGATCCCGACCCCCAGTTTGGGAACCAGTGCCCTTCAGGGCTTTGTTCAGGGCTTGTACCGTAGGGCCTTTGTTTGATAGGAAAGTGAAATACAGACAGGGCATGATTTGGGAGAGAGACATTGTCTAGGGTTGGCAGGAAAAGGCTGGGAAAGTTCATTTTCTACAAGAACTAGTTCAAAGTTCAATTCACACATTTCAAAATGAACTAGTTCATACTTATGTATAGTTAATAGTTTGTTCATTCCAAAAATTAACTATTTCATAGTTCTTTTTGCAAGAGGTTGTTGCAAGCTATATTGTTAAACTACATTGGCAAAGCCTATATAACACTACAGACAGCATTTTTTTGGGGGGGTCAGAACAGTGAAATGTATGTCTTATATTATTGAGGCTCTTTGCAATGTATTAGGCTGGGATCTCACCTGAACACTAAGGAAATGTGGCATCCTTTTAAACAAAGGTGCATGTAGTTTGTTCACAGGCAGCAGAATGAACCATTCATTGGTCAGTAAATAGTGTGCATTCATTTCACCTTCACCCAAATTATGAACTAGTTCAGGTACAACACTGAGGGGTGGGTTGGGAAAGGAACCAGCCCAATGACCCAGCACTGTGCTCTCAATGACCCAACACTGACCTCTCAATGACCCAACCATTTCTGAGGCTCATTTCAGGAGCCAAGGCTACTGTCCATTTAAACACAATTGTTGTTGCAGCTGATGAATTGTATTATTATTAATCATAATAAAAAACGAAGACATGCATTTCATAGCAATAAGATTTCCATGCATTTCAGCAAATCACACTCATTGAATATGGATGAAAGCAACCTTTTGTCCCCACAGAAAAGGTGGAAACCCAACAACACTCTTTGAAGCATTAGGCTGTATGATCAAAGAGAAACATATGTCATATCATTGAAAAGTCAGAACAAAGGAGCCTCAGAGAGATGGGCAGTCCCCAAATGGAAATGTGTTTGTGCAAACTGTGCCCTGTCACTGTTACATAGATGTACTTGTTATCTGCACTGCACAACAGGAACTTCCTGGAAATGAGTCGAGACAGTTTTCAAATGTCCATAGCAGTTGTGCTACTTCTTAGCTTCATATTGTAATGCGCACTGTTCCACCTGTGGGATGCTTCACTATTGCTTGAAAAATTGTACTACCATGGTAGGCTACTACTATCCTACTATGACATGGTACAGAGTCCTTGGTATGTAATACATTACGACTTGGTCATTGTAGCCTATCTACAAATTTAAAACAGGAGCCATGTCTTTACATACCAACTACTCCCCTGTAGGCCTACAATAAATAATGATTGAACAAACAAAAGGTGCCTAAGAGGACAGGGCAGACTCAGTCAGCCATTTTGGAACTACAACCCAGGTCTGTATTCATCAGCAGTGGTTCCCAAACTGGGGGTCAGGACCCCTAAAGGGGGTCACAGAGGTCCTGCAGGGGAATGCTTGAATAGAGCATAGACTATTACGGATGCATGTCTATGATGGCAACACTTAGCAACACATGAAAATGTTTTGGAATACGGGGCGTCGCGAAAATATTCATAGATCCAAAAACGGGTCCCAACAGAAAAAGTTTGGGAACCACTGCTCTACAGATTGTAGAATGTAGAGGTTAGTAGTGACACTCTGGTAAGCTTACTCTCGCCAGCTGGTATGTTTTGCATTCGTCTTCACGATGGCATCTGGGAACTCCTACAAACCGATGCGTTTTCGAATGATTCTCCTTATCAAAAATCCTTGCATGTGATAGGATTAAAAACGTGTCCTCATCTTAACTGACGTGCCACTTCAGCCACTCACTCTGAACTCTGCTTGAGAGACAGCTGAGAATGACAGGTGGTTGAAGAGCCACAATGCCGTGGCCTAACGGAAGGGCACTGGGTTACTACGCTGCCGCTCATTTCCCGGGTTACTGGGTTACTACCCCAGGTCATTTGCCGATGCTTCCCCGTCTCTCTCTCCCCACTCTTGTCTCTCCTCCACTGACCTGTCAAAAATTAAGGCAAAAAAGTCCTAAAAAAGCACCATAATGCTGCCCGTCTATGGAAAAGCCCACCTGGCGATCCAGATAGCCTCATCTGTTCAGCAATATCTCTGATTTCCACGGTGCGCAGAGTGTGTAGTAGCCATATGGCGTAAATCAGGTTAACAATGTGGGGGTTTTGGGGTTAAATTGGGGTTAAATTTTCCCTAGTGCTGTTCATTTTGGCTAGCGGTCATTAAGTAAGGGTTAACGTTCGGCGAGAAGGTCGCTACCGTGGAATAGCAGCACGACAGAGAGAATCTTTAGACCCCGACGCGGAGCGGATTATATGGATATACTTAAATGATTCACACATGGCGGGGACATTTCTTTAGGCCTATTTAATGTTAAGATTGTTGCTGCGCAAAACAAAACAGTGCCGTTGTGGAACACCGCTAGGCAACAGCTAGGTAGCCAAGAGGTGTTGTCTATCACAGCAGCTGATTAGAGTCTTGTTGAAAAGTCGCTTTAGCAGTGAAAAGTCTTGTTGCCATTGACAGCGGTCTGTTATAGACCAACCCGTCCGTTATCGAAAAATAACAGACGTGCGAACGTTGGGGAGCCCCGTTGAAATGAATGGAGAATTCGACCGATGACGTCACACCATATAATAACATGAGTTAACCCAGTGGCTTTTTACAGTATCTTTCTTACTTTTTACTACTTTCCTGTATAATTAATAAATATGACTGAATGACTGAATGAATGGACAAATGAATGAATAAATGAATGTACTGTATGAGTGAACCTTGTGTGCCCTGTCCCTGTTATTTGCTACCTGTACCGCAGAACAGGAACCTGTTGCAACCTGCTAGCCAGGTGACCTGCTCATGATACTTCTCTTCATTCGTATTCATGGTCTGGAGGCTCTTTTCTGGGGAGGGTTTAGGAGGCCACCAGATTGCCGGCCAATAAGCGAACGATTGGGTGAGAGCTGTCCAGTCGTTTTAAAACCAAAACTTCTGCAACTTCTTGCAATCCTCCCGCCTTTCTAATCACGTCAGGTCAAAGGACCTCCAGACCATGAATACGAATGAAGATAAGTATTATGGGAGGTTCATACCAGTCTAGCAAACTGCTGAATGAATGACTGATAAGTGACTGACTGGCTCACAGACTGACTGACTGACTGACTGACTGACTGACTGACTGACTGACTGACTGACTGACTGACTGACTGACTGAATGAATGAATGAATGAATGAATGAATGCTTGAAGGAACAAACAAATAAACAAACAAACCAACCAACCAACCTCCTGTGCGAAGACGACGGGGCAGAGCCTGTCTCCGAACACCTCCCGCAGCATCTGGACCAGCTTCTCGTGGTGGAGGTTCTGCATGCCGTAGAAGTGGTTGAAGTCCAGGAAGACCACCTCGCGTGCATGCGACGCCAGGAAGCCGCTGATCTGCTCCAGGCCCTCGCGCACCGTGGCGCTGAACAGGCCATGGGCGAAGTAGAGCTCGTTGTCGGGGTCGCGCGGCTTGGTGGAGATGCGCAGGTCGAAGAAGCGCACGCCTGCATCCAGCTGCCCACCGAAGTGCATGGTCTGCGTGGCCAGCCACTTGCGCATCAGCTTCTTGGCCACCGCGCCGAAGACCGAGACGAAGTTCTGGACGGTCTCAGGCTGCTCGGGCCCCACGGGAGAGGCCTCATCGATGTAGAAGCTGAACGAGTCGTGGGAACCTGCAGAGGGATGAAAGATCAGATTAGAGTCGTTTATTTATTACTGCAATCTTATTATTTCAGATAAGCCTGGTTCTCTGTGTGTAGCTCTGGAGTCCCCTGGTGGAGCTAAGCAGAACAACACCACACACATAGGTCTGGCATACTCTGAGTATGTCTTGAACCAGAACATTGTCGGAGCATTTATTGTTGCAGGACAGGCTATAGACTAGACCATATCAACTCCTTAGAGATGAACAGAAAACGTTCTGAAGCCCAAGCCTCTATATTTCCTCTCTCATTTCACATTAAAACCACAGTTTTAACAACTACATTTTCATATTTCCTCTGGGGACCATAGCCTGACACCCCAAACATCTGCTCTAAAACCTTGAATCTTTCTGTAAACTAGCAATACCCATGGGGGCTTTCTTGTTCTCAGGCCCACGGGCCAATGGAGTCATAATCTGTCCCTACGTTAGGCCATGGCTGTCCTTGTGGCTGTCCTCACTGTATCTGACGCTTTCCCACTTCAGGCATGCTGCATCCATGATGTATCAACACCCGAGCTACACGTGTCACAGACTGATGAATTCTAATGAGCCATCTGTAGTTTGCAAAACATTGAGGCCGTCCGCAAACAAAACTAACCAGTCAAACCAAAATCCATGTTTCTGTCGCAGATTGGGCATAAACCACTTTAAATAAAACACACGCAAATGCTCCCAATAATGGCTTTTCTCGTGCTAATTCCTTGTCTAGACTTCGACATATACAAAACCTACATGACTTCAATTGCTGGTTAGGGAAATGGGAAGAAGCAAATGTATATTGCTGTAAATGTAATTATTGTTTTTTTTTTTAAAACAACTGTGTAATAAGCGTAACTCATTAACAAAATGTGTCTTTTTACAGTACAAATGATGAGTTTCCAAATAGAGATAATGATTCCTATTAAGCCTCAGAGAGGCTAAACGGAAAGTGCATTATTATCTTCAATGGGACGCAAATTGCATGGATTTATAAAGAATGTATATCTGTATTAAGCAAAGAGCTAAAGAAGAGACAGGCCTTGAACTACTTAAAAGTCACATTTTAATGAGACAAATAAAGATGGCCCTGTTCTCTCTAAAACGTTCAATAATCTTTAGCAGACAACAACACCCAGGTTGAGGCTTTTTTGGCTCATAGATAAACAACCTCGAGGGTTAGGTGGGTGACACAACAGACAGCAAACAACATCAGCGCTCCGATCGCATAACAAATACACGCTGTGGTAGGGTTCACTGGCTTACAAAAAACAACACGAACAACAGCCATCCCCATCCCTCTCCCCAACAAACAAGACAAGATAAAGCGAGACGCGAGACGCGAGACGCTTGCTCCGGCTTATCCCACTGATAACAGCTTGCTAGCTAGGGACACTTCGATGACCTTCTAGCAGGCAAACAAAGCCGCCGCTTTGCACGGGCTCGCATCCAGAACTCCCTGGGTCATAAAAGCAGGCATTTTGAAAATGTCACATAATGTGGCCCATGTCAAACGAAGTTTGCATCAGGAGATAGGTTGCATGGGGAAAGGATGAGTGAAGGAGAAAGAGGTGGAGGAGGAGGAGGAGGAGGAGGAAGAGGGTGATAATTATGAAGATGAAGAGGGAGGTGTAAGCAGTGTAGCGGCATTGATGGTCACACTACTGGCTGATGTCTATCTGTCTCTCTGTCTCTGTCTCTGTCTCTGTCTCTGTCTCTCTCTCTCTATCTCTCTCTCTCTTCTTGTAGTCACAAATCATTTTGACAATGTTAGTGCCATAAAACAAGTACTCTTGTTATTTCACACTGCTCATCATCACTACCCCTATCCTCTTGCATTGACCCATTTATGACCCCTCAACATAAATAATTAATAATTGTGGATGAGGAAGAGGAAGAGGAAGAGGAGGAGGAGGAGGGACGTGAAGGAGATGAGGGACGTGTGAGCAGTGAAGTGGCATTGATGGTCTCACTTCTGACTGTCTGCCTCTCTCACAGTCACAAAACATTGTGACAATGTTAGTGTCATGAATCAAATGAACAAACTTACACTATTGTAATTTCACAAGCTCCTCAGTGTCCATAATCACTACCAGTGATGTATAACGTACTTGACTGGAGGAATGGAGTAGAAGTACTACATCAAACAACTGACTTGCGTAGCAGTAGAAGAGCTCTTCTAATACCTTAAGTGGAAGTATTCAAAATGTCCTGTAATTAAGTCTCGCAAGTAGATAATACTTAAAGTAACTGAAAGTAGTGAAAGTAAAAGTACAAGTGATTATGAAATTGTTACTCAAGTACTGGAAGTAGAAGTATCTAATCATTTCTGATTAAGTTCTGAAAGTGAAAGTACAATTATAAAAGCGGGAGGAAAAGGGAGAGGAGAGGGAGGAGGAGGGGGAGAAGAAGGAGGAGGGGAGGAAAGGGAGGAAGAGGGTGACATTTATGTAGATGAGGGAGGTGTAAGCTTAAGCAGAGTGGCAGAATTGATGGTCACACTACAGTGCACTGACTGATGTTAAATTAACTTTATGTCTGCCTGTCTCTTCCCCCTACTCCTGTCTGATGAAACATAAATAGGTAACACTTTACTTGACGCCAGCGCCATACATAACAGAGTCATACACTTCATGAATGTGTCATAAACATTATGTCAGTGTCAAAGACATTTTATTACTTTTTGTCATTAAGTGACATTTGATTATGGTAAAGACAACCCAAACAATGTCAACTTTTCATGACCATAAAACTTTTATGACATTGACAAGTTTATGACTTGTCCATGACTGTGTCATGACACCGTTATGACACTATGACACAGTTATGTCATACACATGGTGCTGGCATCAAGTGTAATCCATAAAGGTAATCATAAAACATTGTGACACTGACACTGTTAGTGCTACAAACTGAATGAAGAATAAAGCATCCCAAACTCTTCACTGCTCACCATAACTACCCACAATCCTCTTGTCATGACCCTTCCATTACCCCTATATAAAAACATGACCTGTACTGTACTACTGTGCTACTGTGCTACTTGAAAAAAAACAAAGGCTATACGTAGTGCATATAGGCCACATTTTTTAAAATGATTATTTAGGCAATGTACTGTACGTAAAATGAATCATTCATCGCATAGTACGCATTACATTTACGCCAATACTCTCTGTCTTTGTAATGTCTCGTATCGTATCTGGGAGCATGAGCTGCGCGGGAGTTGAATAGAGCAGTGTTTCTCAACCTTTTTTTTAGGCAAGGCACCCTTTCAGTTCATGAAAAATTTCAAGGCAGCCCAAACCAACAAGCCGCAACATGGCATTGCATACGATACCACAAAAGCTTAGAAGAGTAACACATTTGGAGATGTCACACGACCTATATTCGAAGTTGCAGCTGACTGGGACGACCCATATTTACTTTATTGTGCATAAATGGCAGATGAAAGATTCGACTGACTAGCATTAACTTATCAATTTAGACGAATATGTATTATATTGCATAATTTACTAATCAGCAACGTTTCCGCGGCACCCCTGAGGGGGGCCCGCAGCACCCCAGGGTGCCCCGGCACCTCTGTTGAGAAACACTGGAATAGAGCATAGGTGTGAATGAAAATCCTTCCCCTCAACACATACAGTAATACTCTTGACCTCTAAAAGAGATAAGCTTAGTGCTTTATCTGTACAACACCTGTGTCTACATAGTCTTTGAGACGGCTTTACTGAGCTCTGAGCTCAGAACTTGAGTATAGCCTTTGCATTAGCCTGGCTGCGACTAAAACCCCTACAGCAACCAGATATTAAAATCATTTATACTAAAATGTATAATACAATCATTTATGAAATACTTAATAGTCTTGACATTCAAATGTCCTAATGCTCTGTAATATCACTGTCTTCAACAGACTCTTCGGTCTCTGAAACACCAAGAGACAATGTTAGTGCCATAAACATAAAGGAGAATAGAACTTCCTGAATAATTTCAGTTATTCACTTCTCATCATCTCTGTTACCACTCTATTCATAATTCTCTTGTATTGACCCCTCTATGAGCCCTATACCGCATGTACTGACATTAATAATTGTGAACTTGGTGGTGAAAATGAGGCAAAAAAGGCTACATTTTGTATATGGTTCATTAGACAATGGATTTGCTCAAATCATTTACATAAACAATACAACAAGATCATTCACTCAACACATGACATGTAGAAGTCATAATACTTTGTCTGTATAATAATGTCTGTCACCCTTTAATGACTATGAAAGGTCTCTCACTCCTACACCAAGAGCATGGGATGAACGTGAGTCGCATAGAGTACTGTCGTGGCTGTTGTACAAGAAGACCCTTCTTTCAGAACATAGTAAATTGAACATCTAATATGATAGTATCTCAATATAGTATCTCTAATGAGATAGTATGTGTATTTTGTGTCTAACAGTCAATTACTCTTTTATGCCACTCTTTTTGCACCCATAACCCTCATAATTCTCTTAATATTCATGGTCTCTTAATAACCCCTATGCAAACATTAATAACTAGAATGGGCACTCGGTAGAGCGCAAACCTTCGCCTACGCCACTTATTTTTTTCTGGCCATCTTCAGAGTGTGGGGCATAACATTCTCCAAATTTTGGTGTTAGTTTCATGTAAATCGGACCGGAATATCGTAATAATACATTTTTTGGCCCAGTCTTGACCTCTTATTCAATTTCGCATGCACACATTGTTCTGGCATATAGTGCTTGGCAAAGAAAAACGTTTTTGACCTTTTCGTGACCTTGACCTTGACCTTTGACCCAGTCACTCCCAAAATGTAATCGATTGTTCCTTGGGTCATGACCAATCATCCCAGTAAATTTCATAAAAATCGGCTGAATTTACGTTTTTGACCTTTTCGTGACCTTGACCTTGACCTTTGACCCAATCACTCCCAAAAAGTAATCGATTGTTCCTTGGGTCATGACCAATCATCCCACTAAATTTCATAAAAATCGGCTCAATTCTGTCTGAGTTATACGAAGTACAAACAAACATTTTGACCTTGACCTTTGACCTTTGACCCAATCACTCCCAAAAACGAATCGATTGTTCCTTGGGTCATGACCAATCATCCCACCAAATTTCATAAAAATCGGCTCAGTTCTGTCTGAGTTATACGAAGTACAAACAAACAAACAAACATATTCACAAATAAATAAATAAATAAATAAATAAATAATAAATACACAGCGGTCAAAACATAACCTTCTGGCGAAGGTAAAAAACATAACCTTCTGGCGAAGGTAACTATGAACTGAACTGAACAGCGCTGTACTGTAACCTGGCTCTCACCAGACGCGCGTGTTTCAGCTATTTGCTTCAATGTAGATTCAATCAGTGCCCAGATGCAGCTTTCTTTCCATACAATAACACAGAACCACTACATAGCAAGCCAAAAATTAAGGAGAAATGAAGTTCATTTCAGGGTAATTACCAACAAATATATGTACTAGTAATTGGCTTATTTGTGATTCATTCATGAAAATTCACTGACATTGCGTAAATCTGTAAAATAAGACCATTTTTAGGACATGGGCTATACTACACCATGCTGTGGAAGCCAGTTCCTGGCACTAACAGAGCAGGAAGTGAGCAACAGCAGCCCTGAGTCGTAGAAAAAGTGGAACAGAGTGGTCAATAGGATAAGATTCACTGTCCTATTAGATGGCTGTGACTGTAATACTGTAATACTTGGTGGAAACCAGAAATTTTGTATCACTACATTAACCAATGCATTGGCACGAACATCAAATCATAAACATAAAATAAAATCAGTCATTCAACACATAATTGTCTTGACATTCAAAAGTCATCATACTCTGTCTATGTACTGCCTCTGCCTACAAAAGTCTCTGAGATGGTTACACTAAGAGCATAAGCTCTGAGGAGACCGCAGTCATTTTTTTATGTGTTAACACAACACTACTGACAAATTGAACACTCATGTTGGCTTGACTCTCTTAAGTGTCGAACTAACGCTGTAGAATGTGCTAACTGTGTGTAGTTTTGGCATGGCCTCTGTAGCCGCGTAGTGCAGCATGAGTCTGGAAGCAGAAGCCAATTTTTCAGTATTAATTTAAAGGTGCACTGTGTACATCTATAGGATGGTGGCCAGAGAAGGCATTGCAACCATGCTGTTCATTGAAACTGTGCTGCCTATTGCCACATTTGATCTTTTCATGAATATTTACTAAATAAGGAACTAAGACATTCTAGTATGACCAAAGCACAGTAAGTTTTTCCGCTAAAAATGTCCATTTCTAGAAATTCAAAATGGCGGACAATGGAGAAGATCCACATTTGTGAATGGGCAGCATGAATTCTGGAAAGAAACTGCTAAAAATATTACACACTGCACCATTAACACTTAGAGAGAAAGACCAACAAAAAGTGTTCGTTCAACTCTCTAGGTGTTAAATTAACACCGCAGAATTGATTGTGTGCAGCGCAGCACGAGGAGGAATAGAGAGCAGCAGCGTGTCTAATAACCTGCTTCATCACAGATCATTACCATCCCATGCACACATACACACCCACACCACCCAGCCATTTCCTGCAGTCACACACACACACACACACACACACACACACACACACACGCACACACGCACACACACACACACACACACACACACACACACACACACACACACACACACACACACACACACACACACACACACACACACACACACACACACACACACACACACACACACACACACACACACACACGCACACACGCACACACACCATCCATTATTTCTTGCAGTCATGCACACCAGACAAACGGTCTTTTGCCTGAGCAGGCTCATGATTAGCCCTACACTGGACTCATCCATCTTTCTCTCTCTCTCTCTCTCTCTCTCTCTCTCCCCCCCCCTCTCTATTCTCATCAAATGTTTGGTGATTAGCCATACAGTATACTGTACTAGGTACAGCGTTACATTAACTGTTCAGTGTTTCCCCACATTATGAACTGTTACATGAAATCAAAATTATAAAGTCAATACCGTATATATCACTCCTTTTTTTAAAACAAAAAAGGCAAGATGCCTTTTGCTTGAGTAGACCCATGACGATGATCCCTATCCTACAGTAGACTCCTCCATCTTTGGCCTTCACATGTGCCCGTCCCTTTCTGTTTACACACATTATCTGATCTGTCATAAATGTTTAGTCATCATTTCCCATTAGCAAACCATGTACGTACTGCACACACGCTGTATTATAGTATTACATTACAAGAACTGGCTCCCTGCATTGTGGACTGTAAAGGTAACATATGCATAAACAACAACGCTCTTGCTCTTTGACTCTCTCTCTCTCTCTCTCTCTCTCTCTCTCTCTCTCTCTCTCTCTCTCTCTCTCTCTCTCTCTCTCTCTCTCTCTGTTTACACAACATAGTGCACTGTCACATCACATTAGCTGGTTCTTACATCCACTATACTGCCCTACAAAGGCATGGCGAATAAATGTATAGAAGCTCAGAAAAACAAATTTTACGTTTTATACGGCAGTGCAAAAAAAATAAATGTTTCTAAATGTAAAACAATAGTCAACATGAGGTTATGGTTTTTTGTACTTAAGTCACAAGACAACGGATGTAGTATAGACTCAATTCTACAAGAAACAAGCAGCTGCTGCCTCTTTGGTTTGTAGCGTAGTATAGAAGGTGGACATTTGAATTCAGCAACATACTTTTTTAAAGCTTGCCATTGTCCCTCCTCTCACACTTCCCGAAAGGTCAGTGCATTTTTCTCCGAGCTCTACAATCAAGACGGTCTGTGGAGCATCACGAGTGACGTCTCTGTCTGACGTCTCGGCTGTCAGATTATGTGAAGGACGATCAATCAAATGCCCAGCCCTGCCATGGCCAAACGGTAGGTCACCGGGTTACTACACCGGCGACCCAGGTTCGATTCCCCATATTCCCAGGTCATTTGCCAATCCTTCCCCATCTCTCTCTCTCTCTCTCTCCCCACTCATTTCCTGTCTCTCCTCCACTGTCCTGTCGAAAACAAAGACAAAAAGCCCTAAAAATATGTTTTTTAAAATGCCCAGTGCTGCCTCTGCTGCAGCCGGCAGCAGAAAGTGATGTGACGTCCCCCTGGGCCCCCGCCAAGTCAAGGCTTGCCAGTGCATCGGCAGTGCTAGAGCTTGTAAGGGTAATTGATTGCATTGCACCTGTGCGGGAGGTATAAAGTAGTCATCCTCTCTCCTTTCCCTGCAGTAGCCACTCTGACCTCAAACTCACCCCTGGCTTTTTGCTTTCACTCTCTCTCTACTTATACTATCCTCCCCCATTTTCTTTCTTTACAGCTAACATAGGCTACTGATACGGGCTACACACATCATTGACTTACATACTGTACACCCATCATGCTCCCTGGACACAATGGTTTGATTATTGGTATTGTTTTTTTCATGAAATAACCTTAACTTAGAATTTTGTTGTTGTCTCCATTTCACGTTATTCCCCTGAACGAGCTGGGTCGTAACAGCGAGTAGAACAAAGGCATGATAGGCCTATTCAAGTTCATTCCAAACAACAATGTATCAAGTGGGAAGGATGCAAACTAGCAGAGTTCGGCGGTAGAACGTTTGTAAACCTTCCTCCAGAAACGTCATACATTTACGGTAGTGCTGATCAATTAGTCTGGACCTTTAGCTCAGTGGCATCATGCTGTGCTCTGCAGCGTTAACTGTAAGGTCGCGGGTTCGAGCCCCAAAGTGGCAAACTGTACAGGATGACCTTGGTTACACCAATATACCTACTACACATGCTATAGCCTATACAATGGGTTTTCAATGTTATCAACCTGGCTGTTATCAAATACCTGTGAGCAGCCAGGAATCCCAAAATGCTACAGTGCCCTCCATAATTATTGGCACCCCTGGTTGAGATGTGTTAAAAGCCTTAAAATAAATTCAGTGTTTATTGCAGAAGAATACTGTCACACTGAAAATTGTAGGAAAATGTAGCCTTCAACTCAAATGAATTGTAGGAAAATAAAAAAAATCCCTGACTAAAAAATAATTATTTTTCATTAAATCACCTGTTCCACAATTATTGGCACCCTTAACAATTCCCAGGAAATAAATATAATTGAAGCATTTCTGTCATTTCTACAGTAGTTTACAAAGTTTACCAGAGTATGTAGGAACATTTAATTAGTGATTCATCACTTCCTGTTTCCCTGGGGTATAACTATGACGTGACACCCAGGCCATTTCTCTTATCCACTCTTAAACATGGGAAAGACAAAGGAACACAGCATACAAGTGAGGCAGATGTGCGTCGACCTTCACAGGTCAGGCAGAGGCTACAAGAAGATTGCCACTCAACTGCAGCTGCCCATATCTACTGTGAGAGGAATAATTAAGAAGTTCAAAACAACTGGAACAGTGGTAAACAAGCCTGGACGAGGACCCAAGTTTATTTTGCCACCACGCACAGTGAGGAGGATGGTAAGAGAAATCAAAATATCTCCAAAGCTCACTGTTACAGAATTACAACAAATGGTAGCATCCTGGGGTCACAAAGTCTCCAAATCAACCATCAGGCGCTGTCTACACGCCAACAAGCTGTTTGGGAGGCATGCACGGAGAAAACCTTTCCTCACCCACAATCATAAACGCAAACATCTGGAGTTCGCCCAGCGGTATTGGGGCTTCAACTGGGACCGTGTGCTTTGTTCAGATGAGACCAAGATTGAGCTTTTTGGCAACAAACACTCTAAGTGGGTCTGGCGTGCCACGAAAGATGCGCATGCTGAAAAGCACCTCATACCCACTGTGAAGTATGGGGGTGGGTCAGTGATGCTGTGGGGCTGTTTCGCTTCCAAAGGCCCTGGGAAGCTTGTTAGGGTGCATGGCATCATGAATGCTTTGAAATACCAGGACATTTTAAATCAAAATCTGTTGCCCTCTGTCAAAAAGCTGAAGATGGGTCGTCACTGGGTCTTTCAGCAAGACAATGACCCTAAACATATGGCCAAATCTACACAGAAATGGTTAACCAGACACAAAATCAAGCTCCTCCCATGGCCATCTCAGTCCCCAGACCTCAACCCCATTGAGAACCTGTGGGGTGAGCTGAAGAGGAGAGTACAGAGGAGAGGACCCAGGTCTCTGGATGATTTAGAGAGATTCTGCAAAGAGGAATGGCTGAAGATCCCTCTTTCTGTCTTTTCCCATCTTGTGAAACATTATAGGAGAAGATTAGGTGCTGTTTTGTTGGCAAAAGGGGGTTGTACAAAATATTAACAACAGGGGTGCTAATAATTGTGACACACATTATTTGATGTCAAATAATTATTTCTTTAAGTGGGATTTTTTCCCCACTGAATAAATGCACTTGTATTGAAGGTTGGATTTTTCTCTTTTTTTCCATTAAGGTCCCATATTATTTAGAGAAAAATAATAATAATTGGAAGCTAAAAAACACATCTCAACCAGGGGTGCCAATAATAATGGAGGGCACTGTATGTGGCTAGGTGTTCGAACATTGGAAGTTCCATTGGACCAGTGTAGTCCGCGGTTAGAACCTGTTAGAACCTGTGTGGCCTTTGTTGAATTTGGAAATGTGTCCTAAATGACTATTTTTACTATTGCATTTTATTATTGGAATTGACTGCTCATAATGTGAATTTTTAACATGCAAATATTTTGAGAACATACTTTTTAAACCTATGTAAGATGCATTTTGCAATGTGATGTGATGAAATACCCAAAACAAAAATGTGAATTTCCCAAAAAGCACTTCTCACTACCACCTGCCAAGCCAACACCACACGTCTGTCCTCTGGCGCCTTACATAACACCATACAAGCACAAGCCTTGCCAACTGGAGCCCGACATGAGTGGTCACAGCAGGGATAGAGAGAGTGATACAGGCCTCTCAACTCCTTAGACTGCCTCTCTCTCTCTCTCTCTCTCTCTGTCTCTCCCTACCGCTTTGATTTCCTCCTTTTTCTCTCGTTCTTTGCCTTTCTCCTCTCATCCACACAGCAGAGATAAAGAGATTGATACAGGTCTCTCAACTCTCCTTAGACTACTTCTCTCTCAGTTCTCTCTCTCTCAGCTCTCTCAGCTCTCTCTCTCTCTCTCTCTCTCTGCATCCCTCTCTCCTCTCATCCAGTGTGCCTGTTAATGGAGAGCTGGACATTTCGCTAGTGGAGTGGAGCAGTAAGTGAATCATCATGTTCAAGACGGTGACTTCACTGTGACCTTCTGATCTCCATGTCCTGGCCTTTTTAATCGTATCCATTTACCCCATTTGTGGAGGAGAGAGAGGGGGGGGGGAGAGGGGAGAGGGGAGAGAGAGAGAGAGAGAGAGAGAGAGAGAGAGAGAGAGAGAGAGAGAGAGAGAGAGAGAGAGACAGAGAGAGAGAGACAGAGAGATAGAGAAAGAGAGAGAGATAGAGAGAGAGATAGAGATAGAGAGAGAGGGGGGGGGGCAGGAGTGATAGATAGGCAGAAAACACAAAACTGAAAAAAAAAATCAGTCTGTCAAACAGAGATTGCCTCATGGTGTTTGTGCTCATGGGTGTCTGACCACACACATGCACCATCATTTAGTATCTCAGAAGTGTCAGAATTTTCAGTGATTAAAATCCTGAAGCAATGTAAGAACTCAAAGTCTAAAGACATCTTTGACTGTGATTGTGCATTTATTTAACAGCAAACACTCTCAGTTCTCCCATAGCTCATTTGGTTAATCTATCTATTTCACAAAGCCATGTTCCTACTGCCTGGAAGACAGCAGTAATTACTCCCATATTTAAATCTGGGGATGTAAGTAATGTTTCAAATTATAGGCCCATCAGCATCCTGCCTATCATCTCGAAAGTAACAGAAAGAGCTGTATGTGACCAGCTGATAGCCTACTTGGAAGGCCACTCCCTACTGCACCCCATGCAGTTTGGGTTTAGAAAAAAACATTCAACAGAGACAGCCCTCTGTTGGCTTGATGGGGGTGGAGTAGTTGGGGCTGTCTTCCTGGACTTTAGGAAGGCGTTTGATACAGTTAACCACAACGTGCTACTTTCCAAGCTCTCACAGTTGGATTTCTCACCAAATGCTCTATCCTGGATGGAGTCCTACTTGGATTCAAGGAAGCAGTGCACAATGGTTATGGACACATGCTCCACCCTGTCAAAAAGCACAATTGGAGTGTCGCAGGCATCGATTTTAGGACCAATTTTATTTAGCTTATATATTAATGATTTACCTTTGATTTGCCCAGAAGTCCACATGCAAATGTACGCGGATGACGCAGTTATTTATATCCATGCCAAAACAAGGCAACAGGCCGCATCGCAGCTAACCTCAGCCCTGAACAAAGTGTCTGACTGGCTGAATCACAACTGTCTTACGCTTAATGTGAGAGGATTATAACCTGTCTTTTAAAAAACACATAAAAAAGGTAACTAGAAGTGTCAGAGCTAGTTTGGCTAATTTTAGGCAGATAAGACACCAATTGCCATTATCTGCTGCTAAACTGTTCTTACACGCAATGTTTTTCCCACATCTATCGTATTGTTCTACAAGTTGGTCACAAGTAGGTGTGACCTCATTACAACCATTAGCCACGCTCTACAAAATGGCTATAAAAGTATTAGATTAAAAGGCAAGAAATTACCATCATTGCGTTATTATAGCAAAATACAATTTATTGTCTTTTAATAGTTTTATTTGTTTTGCTGACATGTGTTTAATGTATAAACTTATTCATGATCTTGGGACATGATTATGGGGATTTTAGGAAGACCTCCTTTGGTCAGTCAGCTTTTTCTGTCAGTGCTGTGGAAAAAGGGAACTCAATTCTTATTCACATTAGAGATAGCTCAAGTTTTAACCAGTTCAAACTATCCTTGAAAGTATGGCTGAAGACTAGGCAAACATGTGATCATTAACCTGAGTGCTGCTATATGTACTGTCAGGTGTCATATGTGGTTTTGTGTTTGAATTTGTTGCTTTATTGTGTTCTAGTGTGGTATGTTAGTGTGATATGACTCATTTTAGTGTGTAACATTGTAAGGACACACATTGTCCATGTTTTAATGTATGTGATTATTTGATAGTTTCCTGCCCAGGGACCACAGATGCAAATTAGCTTTGTAGCTAACTCTGGTACTGGAGTTGTCCTGTACATGGCCCCTGTCAAATAAACTAATAAACTAAACTAAACTAAACTAAACTAAACTAAACTAAACTAAACTAAACTAAACTACACACACATGGGCAATTAAAGACATGTTTGGTAGCTGAAATGAAGAAGTGACAAAGCAAAAGGAGGAAAAAAAAGTCTGAAAAGCTGTCTGTACAGAGCAGCTCATCGTTATTATGGTTCTGGGTGTCTGCTCACACATGGAAGGGCAAAATACACCGTTGGCTATATACTATTAACTCACACCTTTCACTTACAGCGAAGGGACATGACCACAAAAAACCTACAAAAGTGAAAATGGTGAAGGTTGAACAGACTCATGACTCCCTTAGCCTCACGCACGCACGGACACACGCGCATACACACACTGTTTTCTGTCTGTCTGTCTGTTGAACAGACCCAGTAGTAGTACACCAGCAGTAAGTTCCCTTTTGTGTTTGGCAACTTGGCAACATCTCACCTCAGTGCAGAGAGAACATGTTGAGTCAGCACCCCCACACACACTCTCTGTCACACACACACACACACACACACACACACACACACACACACACACACACACACACACACACACACACACACACACACACACACACACACACACACACACACACACACACACACACACACACACACACTTTTTCTTTCTGTTGAACAGACCCAGCTACAGTAGTAGCCTACTACGGCAGCGTTTTACAGTGTGTGAACTCATCTCTCACCTCTGTGCGGTGCAGAGCCGAGAGAAGATGCTCCCTTTTCAATGTACTTTCCTCTTGGACAACAGCAATAAACTGCTTCGCCTCTGAACTGGACCCAAAGCTGTTTTTAACGAACTTCCCTAAAGAATCAATACCCGAGTCCACACAGTAGGAGCAACAGTGCTGTGCCGCTCAGTACTTTTGCAAATCAAAATAATTAGGCCTACAAGGGGATGCAAGAGCCATTCCTATTATTTTTAGAGATGCACAGGATCCAAGATCCGGTTCCGGATCCGGCAGGATAATAGGGTTTTTCACAGGATCCGGATCCGGTTCCAGGATCCAGGATCCGGTAGCCGAGGCTTTTCAGTCAAAATAGTTTGAACCAAAGTGATAAAAAGGGCCCACGTGTGTGAGTAGGCTATGTGATTCCACCCTTTTGTAGGATCCGGTATCCGGTTCCGGATCCGGCAGGATCTTAGGCAGTGGATCCGGTATCCGGCAGGATCCTAAAAATCAGGATCCGGTGCATCTCTAATTATTTTTAGGTTGTGCTCTGATTGAGCCTGGAGCTTTGGTGATGGGCTCAAGGAGTGCAGATTCAGAACAACCTGTTCAAGACTGGGTTCAAGCTTTGGATGGAGAGATTGATCTATATTGTTCGTATACAGTAGAGTGAACTCTGGGTTAGGGTGTATGCGGTGAGGATTTAATTTTAACAGAGGTGCATAAAGTAGCAGTAGATGTAAAAGTGAGATAGGCTACCTCATTAGGTGCTCATTAGGTACAGTGAATTAACTGGTGTAACAACTAATGTCATAGGATACTACTAATATTGTGAATTTAGGCCTATTTCTATTTCTAAACACCTCTGAATTTCTGTAAATGAGGAAACCATTAAAGGAACTGTCCACCCGCCGTTCTTCCTTAATGAAATGCTTTGGCATTGCTAACTGCACTTTGACTTAGTAGGGCAATGCACCTCTCTGTGCTCCCAGTCAGTCAGACGCTCTGTTACTCCTGGTAGCATGTAGCTATAGGCTCAGCATGGCTGCTGGTATTTTTATGAGCTCAAGTTAGATGCGATCAAACTCTTCCACACATACAGTTACAGTAAATACAGTTATATGAAGAGTTGAACAAAACCAAGTTTACTTACGTAAAATGAAACATGTTGATTTTCTGTGGTATAAAATAAATAGGCACTATAATGAGTAGATAAGTGATAAATGAAAAGTGATAAGTGATAAGTGAAGTGGTTTTGGGGGGCACTTAGCACCAAAGGCGTGTGGTGAACTGTTAAGCTTCCAACTGACCACACAAACTACTGAGCTTTCTTTAGTTCACCTCAACAACCAAACACCCCCTAGTGGGATGTCACAACTAAAATGACATAAAAAGCCATTCAGTCCATGCAATCATTGTATACAAGTGGCTGGCCATGGCTTTTTGGTGACAAAGCTTTCAGGATATGGAACAGTGTCCACAGTGCACCTCTGACAGGGGAAATTTATACATGATCACTTAATGGGAAGCAATGGGCAGGCTGCAGTGCCCTTACGCTTTCAACCTGTCTAGAGGTCTGACTGACTGAGAACAGATCTGTCAGAGAGAGAGAGAGAGAGAGAGGGAGAGAGAGAGAGGGAGAGAGAGAGAGAGAGAGAGAGAGGGAGAGAGAGAGAGGGAGAGAGAGAGTACGAGAGAGAGAGAGAGAGAGAGAAAGAAAGATAGCGAGAGAGCGAAGAGAGAGAGAGAGAGAGTTAGAGAGAGAGAGAGAGTGATCGAGCGAGGGAGCACACAGAGGCTATTACAGAGAGCACCAGATGCATCTCCCTCCCAGAAACGTGGGGAAGAGAGAGAGAGTGACAATGGTGTGTGTATGGTGTGTGCGTGTGGGGTGGCGGTGGTGGCAGTGGCAGTGTATAGGAGCAACAGAGATGGGTAGGCAGAACACAGTGAGAGATGGAAAGAGAGAGAAAGAGCCAGCGAGACAAAGAAAACGCAAGTAGCAGCATTACAGTATCCTGTGTAGCAAGAGCCCTTATAGGCTGTTACTCTTTCGCCTAAAAGCCATGTCAGACTCAAGGACACAGGTAAACAAAATGACAAGCCACCGTCAGGGCTGAATTAATGTACAGGCTAAATATGGCTGCAGCCTGGGGCTCCCCACCAGCCAGGGGCCCACTGACTGATCGATGGGGGAGGAGGGATTTTGCTGAATTACAGTATTGAAGTGCAGTATTGAAAAAAATAATCTCTTGATAATCCTCTCCACTCCTCTCCATAGTTGGCAGACTTCCTTCATAGCTTGGAGTTATTTATGACACTGTTTATGTAAATTTGTCATGATTTTTTTTCCTGCCGGGGGCCTATTGCAACCTGTAGCCTAGGGGCCACGGGCCATCTTAATCCGGCCCTGGCCAGCCCTTTGGAGGAATAGCTCTAGAGGCTGAAGCAATAGGTGGAATAAGTAACGGCCTTGTCCTGGAACACAGTCGCTGCAGAAGCTGCCATTTGTAAGACTTTATGAGGCAGTTTTTGTTGCTGTTGTATACAGTACTAAGTACGTTTGCCTAGGTGCATTAGAGAGAATGTACTTGATGGAAAGTTAAGATGAAAGAATATTGGATGTTTCCTGGGCTATAGACGATGTCTGAATACAGCTAGATATAAGAGATATTGTGTGTGTGCTTTTTCTCCGCAGGTTCATGGTTCAGAACAGATAAAAAGAGAGAAAAGTCCGCTGCAACCAGGATTTTTTTGCTCCCACTTATTTTTAATTTTTTCATGACTTTTCGGGTAGAAACCTTTCTTCAGACGAGATAACAACGTATGCACATACAATGCACCTGTACCTCTGAGTCTTAAGTCAAGTAAACATAATGTTAGTAGCACATGTCGTAGCACCTGTTTGAAGTGACAAGTAGCCTGCATAGTACAAAATTGTACATATTGAAGTACACAATTTGACACTCAATGGGAGAATGATGCGATGGAAAGGACAATGTAGGGAAGCCATACTCCAACAGCGGTAACATAAAGAGTCATTTTGGTTAGCGGCTTTCAAAACAAGTCCATCATCAGTCCATCCTTCTCAAGCTCTCTCCACTACTCATAACCTATAACAGATGCCTTCACACACACACACACACACACACACACACACACACACACACACACACACACACACACACACACACACACACACACACACACACACACACACACACACACACACACACACACACACACACACACACACACACACACACACAGCCACCATGTCCCTGTAGCAGTCTCCCTGTGGTACATCAAAAACACACCTGCTTTTTAAAAGGCACTTAACAGCTGCCAAGCCAAAGCTTGTGTGCAAATGAATTACTTCCCTCACCGCCAGGCAAGGCGCTTCATCATCAACCACAGAGACAAACAGGAGAATGACACATCACCAACGAAATAAAAATGTACCCCTCACTGCTTTGGGAACATTAGGCAGCCTCATGAAACAATATGTCCACTCTCCCCGTCTAAACTAGCCTACACCAAAGTCCATTTTTTTGTGTTCTGTTCTATTAACTGCTTTTTTGAAATGTGTGTGAAAGTCTGTTATTTTCCTGACCTGCAGACTATGATAAATAATTGGCAGCGTTAGCAATGGGGTTAAGACAATTCCGAGAGCTGACAGCCATTGCGTCATTAAAGGCTAATTATTTACTTTCACTTACCGGTAACTGTAACACTCAAAACAGACTAAGAGCCTTGTGGATATTTCAAGGCTATTTAGAGTCTGAACAGGGAAAGTTAGGAAAATGTTCTAGACAAAAACACATTTATTAATGATTACATTAAATAATTTACAACTGACAGCTTAAAAGTTAAATGAATTTTAAATGTTGTGTCACATTTAGTATCAAATTAACACCAGCCTTGGAGTCCTGTCAAATTGCTATGAACACCAGTCTTGGTTAGTCCTGTCAAATTGCTATTTATTTCGCTAACCTTTCTAACTTCTGTGCCATTTTGAGGGAAGCAATTCATGATTAGCATGTGATGTGGTGTGGTTCCCAAGCAACGTTGTTGTGCTGGGTTACCTAATCAGCAACACAACAACACTGTGCCATTTGATACACCATATTTCCATCATATAAAAAAATCATAGTGAATATTCCCTACCAATCTTAATGGTTTACACAACCAAGCGGCAATCCCTAAGGCAAGAAACTCAATCATTATTCTCACACGCATTAGTGAGCAAATTCCAAGCCCATACTCCATTAACTCTTTAGCTTATATTATTTTTATTCTCTGTTATTTATGTTGTTGTAGTATGTCTCTCAACAAGACAATTCATATCCTGACACGTTCGTCTCTCTATGTCTCTCTGTTGAGCTTTCCTTGTGATCATACCATCCCATGAATTTAAATATCCCTACAATGTTAATGAAGATGTGATGTGCTGTAATGTATACACGGCAGTGCTTTAGGGCACATCTGTGGTGGCACGATTTATTCATCTTGACAAGGCTGACTGGATCATCCATCATTGCCAATCCACCCATCATTCTTGTCCCAAATGCTCCCAGTCAAATTTGCAGTGTTAATTCAACACGTATCAGGGTGCGTCTGATTAGAAAAGCGTGAAATTCGACTCTTTTAAGTGTGGAATGAGCACTGCCGAATTTACCGTGCCGTGTGGCAGCGTATGGAAATCCAATGTTGTCTACTGAACGAGGCTTCAACATCCATCTACTGTTTTACTAAATCCATATGCGCTTGCCAGATGTCTTCAAAATGAGATGACACGTGCAGGGCCGCTGACAGCTTTGAGCGGGCCCAGGACAAAATCATCTGAAAGCATTCCCCCACCTGTCAATGTATACAATTTAATGGGGCCCAAATTCTGACCCGCCCCCTGCCCAGTCCCCCTCCCTTGGCCCGGGCCAATTGTACGTAGTTGCTGCACATGTGCATCCCCACTCTGACAAGCATCTGGTCATGCATACACCCCTGGCTGTTATCCTTCGATCGCATCAATAGGCCTATATGATCAATATGTCTGTCAATATGTTTATCAATGTGTTGCTGGTCAAGGTAGATGGGCGAGGGCAAATCGTGACAACCTGTAGCATGTTGAGTTTTTTAAGAGGGTGGAAAAATCTGCGGAAAAATAGGGTTGCAGGCCAAACTGCATTTTCAACCAGTCCAGATAAACTAAATATAAAAGTGTATATTAAGTAAATGAAATAACTAAGATCTGCTTTGAAAATGATTTGTTTAGCTATGAACATTTCTCCTCAAGCAGTGTCATAGAGTCATTAAGCCTGGGACTTAACTGTACATCCACATTTACTCTTTATGTCAACAAAAAAACCCTCAAGGCCCTTTCATTTGTGCATATGAAATGTGATGGTTAAAAAATCACGCTGCTTGCCAGACATCTAGTTAAATCCAATTAAAGACTCATTTAAAGATATTTTCACTACACTGTATTTTAAGACCTCGGTGCCAATTGAGCGCCCCATCACGGGTTCCGCCCTGGCCAATTGCCCTGCCTCTAGGACCATCCTTACATACAGTGAGTCCAATATGTATTTGATCCCTTGCTGATTTTGCCGGTTTGCCCACTAATAAAGACATGATCAGTCTATAAATTTATGATAATATGTATTCAAACATGGAGAGACAGAATATCAAAAAGAAATTCCAGAAAATAACTTAAAATAATATATTTTAATTTATTTGTATTTAATTTTTAAGTATTTGACCCCTCTAGCTAAAGAGGATAAAGTGTTTTGTGGCAAAGCCCTAGTTGTCTAGCACTGAGGTTAGATGCTTCTTTTAGTTAATGACAATGCTTGTGCATATAGTAGAAAATATTTTTGGCCAATTTTTCTTTGCACATTATCTCTAAAACATTAATAGTTTGTGGCTGTAGCTTGGCAAATGGGAGGTTCAGTTCTCTCCATAGAATTACTATAGGGTTAATATTTGGAGACTGTCTAGGCCACTTCACGACTTTAATATGCTTCTTATTGAGCCACTCCTTTGTTGCATTGACTGTATGTTGTGTATTATTGTCATGTTGGGAGATCCAAAAATGGCCCACCCTTCAGTGTAGTGCTGGAGGGAAGGACGTTTGCACTCAGGATTGCACATTACATGTCTCCCTCCATCCATTCATTGACGATGCGAAGTTGTCCTGTGCCTTGGCCAGACAAACACCCTCAAACCATAATGATACCACTATCATGCATGATGGTGAGGAGAATGTTCTTGGGATCATAGACAGCAGTACTCTTTCTCAAAACACATTGAATTGTGATAGTGCCAAACAGCTTGATTTTGGTTTCATCTGACTACAGCACCTCCTTATCATATCCTAAACCCGTCTGATGTCTGTTGGCAAACCTCAAGTGGGACTGCACAGGTTCCTTCTGAAGTAGAGGTACCATGTGTGCACTACAGGATTTTAAACCTCTGTGGCACTAAGTGCTACCAGTAGTTTTATCAGTGATTTTGGTCCCAGTAGCTTTGATATCATTGCCTAGTTCATCCCGTACAGCTCTAGGGTGATTTCTTTCTGTTCTCATGATTATAAAATCCCTACAAAAGGTCAAATCTTGTATAGAACCCCTGACAGGCTGATGGATAGTCATTTTGTATTCCTCACATTTTGGAAGAAATGCATCAACAGCTGGGTCATTAATACCCAGTCTCTTTCTTGTGGCTTTTTCTTGTCCATTTAATCTTTGTTCAGGTCTAAAATCGTGTCCCTGACATCATTTGACCACTCTTTGGTCTTTCCCAATCTGGTGAGGTTGGAGTGTGACTGATTCACTCATACTATGGACTGATTCTGCTGATTCAATGTGTCTTTTATGCATGTTAGTATGTACAGGTGTCTTTAATTCAAATGACAAGTTGATCGGAAGTGCCCATCTGGTCTGTGGGCCCGGAACTGTAATCAGTTGGCAGGGGATCAAATACTTATTTTGCTAGATGAAATTGAAATAAATTAATATATATTCTCTTCAGTTAATTTCTGGATTTTCTTTTTGATATTCTGTCTCTCCATATTAGAATACATATCATCATAACATTTATTGACTGATCATGTCTTTCTTAGTAGGCAAACCAACAAAATCAGCAAGGGATCAAATACATATTGGACTCACTGTACATACTACTAAACATAGGATGTCTGAAACAATCATGTAAACAAGTAGTATAAAGGAGCTTCAACTTCGTCTCCAAATCAATAATTACATTTATTTAAATACTGTATTTGAAGAAGGTTAGAGAGGAACTCTTCTAGGCAAAGGCACTCCATGAAGTTAAAATGTCTATATATTCACAGACATGTCCAAAAAGGACTTTGCTCAAGCATAATAGCTTGGGCTTTCATCAGGGCTGAAACACTGTATTTAATCTTAGCAGGTTTCTCCATTGCACCTGTTGCATTGTCAGGGCCAGTTTAACAATGAACTACCTCCAGCTAAAACAAATTATCCCAATACAACAGCATACAACTGTACAGTCAATACTCTTTTATTTATCCCATGTACAAAGCGAATAATGTTTTCAGTGACAACTTTGTGAACCATAACAAACCAAGGCTAAGCATTCAACATTCCCACTGACCTGCATGGTTTTGAGATTACTTTGACCGGGGGCCTGGCCAAAGCTGTCAGCAGGCTCGAAACCTAGTATGTAACAGTTTCACCTACCGCATGTAAGCCTGCCCATGTGCCGTACACAGACCCCGGTCTATGTACTATGGCTAGCTAGAGATGTTTTTGAGCTGTGTTGCTGCTCAGTCTGCACAGAAGGATTTAATGGCATGCGGACGTGGCATGCCCATTGATTGTATATTAGAACAATCATCGGCATGCCAAGTGCCGTTACGTGACGTTGACGCTAGTCTTGGTCATGCTAGCCTACTACGGCTACAGTGGCTACTACGGCAATGTTTGTAATGTCGAACTGTGCCAGTAACAAAACTCATTCCTAAACCTAACCTGTCAGTGAACAATGTGTGTACACCAACCTATAAATATGCCGCACAGTACCTAAAACTCATACCTACCTAAACTCATTGCCAAACTTAACCTCAGTGAATATAGTGTGTTTTCTACCAACATAAACAATAGCTTGCCACATGCCACTAAATTATCTAACCCCTACACCAGGGGTATTCAATTAAATGTCAACGAGGGCTAGTTGAGCCTTGCTGTCCAAGGGCCACATCTGACCCCAGGGCCGCCATTTGAATAGCCCTGCCCTACACCTTCACACTCCCCAGCCCAAACTCAGCGAGAGAGAGAGAGAGAGAGAGAGAGAGAGAGAGAGAGAGAGAGAGAGAGAGAGAGAGAGAGAAAGAGAGAAAGAGAGAGAGAGTGTGTGTGTGAGAGAGAGAGAGATGGAGAGAGACAGAGAGAGAGAGATGGAGAGAGACAGAGAGAGAGAGAAAGAGAGAGAGAAAGAGAGAAAGAAAGAGAGAGAGAGAGATGGAGAGAGACAGATAGTGCTTCACATCCATACACTGCCAGCCATCAGGCAACAGAACTGCATGTCTCATACAAAATGGACAACAAAACAAATCCATGCATCTCCCGATCCGTAATTACACACATCTGTTATGAGGTCAATGGCTTATTCTGAGCTAGTTCAGCCATCAGGCTCAGTCTCCACATAGAAGGGACTCTCAGGAGAGCACCACACAGAATGGCCAGGGATGTCAAACATAAGACCCAGGGGCCCACCAGATGGTTCAATATCCGTCCCACACTTTTAGAGGAAAAAAACAAAGAATGTCAAAATAAGAACGAAATCTCTTGCCCATTTTTTTTTTTTTTTTAAAGTCAGTACTGCTGATTTACCCATTGTCATCCCCCTCGAGATGATCAACTAGCGATGAGATTCCAATATCGGGCAGAAAGTTTTTATATGTCACAATTACGTGACTGGTCTGGCCCACTTGAGATAAAATATGTATGCAGTATGTATGGGGCTGTATGTGACCCCCTGAACCAGAGAGTTTGACACCCCTGAGCTAGACTCTGGTATGTGCTGTGGAACGTGGTGCTGCTAGTGCTAACCATCAGTTTCAGCCTTCACATTGAGAAGACTTCCAGTGCAACTACCGTACAGAATAGATATAACATTCATTATGTCAAACTGTTCAATCAAGTCTTGAGATTTTCTTTTGTTTCAGACTTTAAAGTTTTGTCCTTTTTAAGTTTTGTCCTTTGCCTGACATGTTCAGATGGTGTAACTTCCTCTACTTTGTAAGGGGGTTTAACACACTCATTCCACAGAATATGCTGCCATATGAATATGTTGCCAGTGGGGACCCAGGTTCAAGTCCAGCCTGGGTCATATCTCACACTGTGATTGGGCAGCTACCCACACTACCCTCACTGGGATTGGGCAGCTACCCACACTACCCTCACTGGGATTGGGTGGCTACCCACACAGAGGAGCTCTGACATTTTGTAAACAAAACTACAGGCTTTGGTGGGAGAACTCGTCTTTTTTCCGTAACAGGCTATTAATTTCATGTAGGCTATATACTACTTTCAGAATGTGCCTGGTGTCTTCTCCCCATCAGACAATGCACCAGACAGCAACAACAGCAAAGAACGATCTGAAAGGCCTGGGCAATCGTTACGGTGTTTCCTGTCAGACAAAGCAAGAGCAGGAGTATTGACGGGCGCATACAGGTGGATGACCACGTATGTTGCTATTGGTGATAACAGATGCACACATGGAGGGAGCACGTAAGAGTACAATTACACACACACACACACACATGCACACAACCTCACACACATACAAGTGTGCACTTACCTCACACATGGACACACACTTGCCTCAGTCTGTCTTACTAGGTCTAAGTCTCTCTCTCTCTCTCCCTCCCTCCCTCTCTTTCTTACACACACACACACACACACACACACACACACACACACACACACACACACACACACACACACACGCGCGCGCACACACACTAGTATATTTCTAGTATATTAAAAACTCCCCTGTGCTCCTACTTGTTTTTGTTGGTGAGAGAGAGAGAGAGAGAGAGAGAGAGAGAGAGAGAGAGAGAGAGAGAGAGAGAGAGAGAGAGAGAGAGAGAGAGAGAGAGAGAGAGAGAGAAATCCCTCTGGGGCTCTGGAAATCATTGGTAGTGAGATTCCCTGCTGCTCTCAAGCTTCATTTTAATTCAGTGTTATTTTCATTCATTTTAATGCCTGCGTGCCATTTTTCTTTTCATTTATCTTTTTTTGGCAAGCATAATCCTCTCCAACTTTTAAATGAATTCCTTTATTTTTGACCACCCGCAGGGTGAGAGATTTGTGTGGGAGAGAGAGAGAGAGAGAGAGAGAGAGAGAGAGAGAGAGAGAGAGAGAGAGAGAGAGAGAGAGAGAGAGAGAGAGAGAGAGAGAGTGTGTGTGTGTGTGTGTGTGTGTGTGTGTGTGTGTGTGTGTGTGTGTGTGTGTGTGTGTGTGTGTGTGTGTGAGTGTTTAATAAAGCAAAGGGCCACCACAGGGGTCCACCTGCAGTTCCTCTACTGTAAACACACACACACACACACACACACACACACACACACACACACACACACACACACACACACACACACACACACACACACACACACACACACACACACACACACACACACACACACACACACACACTTCACACACCTGATATCTGTGAAGAACACACCCACTCTCTCTCTTTATCTCTCTCTCTCTCTCTCTCTCTCTCTCTCTCTCTCTCTCTCTCTCTCTCTCTCTCTCTCAGCAATATCGTTTTGATTAAGGAAATGGCTCCAATCCTAAGCTGTGCCTGTCCAACCACCAACCACTTTCACCCACCTGAGCTCTGGAAAGACCGACTGCCCCCCTCTGTCACCCCATGCTTGTAAGCAATATCACTGTGATTACGCTAATGGTCCTAATCCTAAGCTTTGTCTGCACAAACACCAACAACCGGCCAGACAGTCACCACTGGTCTTCTTAGCACCACACAACTCTCTCTGTGCTCCATAGAGGCTTACCTTAACCAATTACACTAGCCAAAACAGTATGTTAAGATTACTAAAATGGCGGACAAGAAACACTAATACTACTAAAATGCATTTTGAAAAGTACCGCTTTAATGAAACAACATGCTGAGTGGGATGCCTGGATAACCTTTTCATTGGTAAAAAATGTAAATGGACGGCATTTACGGTATATAGCGCCTTTTCACTCCTTCGAGCACTCAAAGCGCTTTACACTGTATGCCTCACATTGAGTGAATGAATGAAAACTTTTCTTGCCCCGAAGGGCATTTGTCTTGCGTTTAGGATCCATAGAACAAGCACTTGGACATATTGACAGACAACAGACAATTCACCCATTCACACAGACCAGTGGCAGTGGCTGCCACACAGGGTACCACTCTGCCACCAGAAGGAGTTTTGGGGCTAGTCTTGCTCAAGGACAAGGACAGATCGATGGGGTCAGGCAGAGCGGGGCTCAATTTCAAACCTAAGCTTACATCCTTCTGGTTGCCAAAATAGGCTCCTCTACCACCTGAGCCAGCACAGCCCCATTAGCTCTAGAGGTGGTCTACTGTTCGATTTGCCTGGTCGTACTCTACCCTCTCATAGAGAACCCATACTTGAACAGAAGCGTATGGACAGAGGCTTGAAAAGAAGAAGTAGTTACATATTTCAATGACAACACTAGCACATGATATGTAAAAAAAACACCGAACAATTTTCCGCAAGGACAATAAATATTCTATCTGTCTATCTATGATGTTACACAGTTCACCAGTTATTCCACTGCACCCAATGAGGTAATTACACCATAGAGTAGGCCTACTTCTACTTTATACTGTACAGTGTACACCTCTGCTTAAGAGGGCGACTAAGGCCAGGCAGGCTAGTGTTAAGTTTGGGGCAGTGAGGATGACAATTTGAGCTGAGCTGAGCTGAGCTGTGGTGGTGGTGGTCGGACTCAGACAGTTAGCAAACAGCTAATGACTCATACTAGCGCTGGTGCGGCGAGAAAATCAGTGACACACACACGCACACGCAAACACACACACACGCACACTCAAACACACATACACTCTAGCACGCACGCGCGCACACACACACACGCACGCACACACACAAGCGCTTAATCAGGGATTCTCATCACCCCTTTGCCTCTCTACAGTATAGACTGATTGGTCCCCTCTTCACATTTTGTCCGTCTGCATGCCATGCGGTCAATCAGATTTTTACAAATGAGCCACAGTCCTAATGTTGTCTGGACCCAATTTCTGCTATTGATTTATTTATTCATTCCCTCATTTAAAATAAGGACTGTTTTTCTGCATCTACTGGACATCACCAAACTACACAGTAATAAAAGTGCAGTGTAAATTCGAGACTTACATAGTACCCTAGAACCAAATACACTCTAGACTAGAGGATGTTAAATCAACTCTGTAAGTGCTGCATTAACAATGCATTGTTGTTACTGTGTAGAAACTCCTCTGATATGAAATTAATTAATTGCATGTGACTAATGGATTGGAAAAACTACATGTGACATGCATATGATACAAGAAATGGGGCTTATTTCAAGACAGTCTTTGGCCATCTACAACCTGCAAAATCAAGTAGGCTACAGGTAGCTACTCACACCAGGTTACTTTGTATTTGACTGGCTAAGGGATTGTGTAGTGTCTGCCTTAAGTGTCCTTGGGTTATACTTGACTCCATGCTATTTCGAAGACATCAAACAGGCGTTGAAGTAATCGCTTTGAACGCAGTCTGACATAATTACGCACAGCCCCCTGGCTGCATCTCAGCGTTGCCATTGCTCATTATGTGACAACGATAAGAATAACTACAACTTACAAACAAAAATGTACCCGTTTCACGCCAGAAATGGTCAAACAGCAGAAAGGGCACACAAGATCACACTCAACCAAATCCTGAGCAATGTCAGCCAAGGGAAGCGGCTAAGTGGATGCGTGCGCGTCCAGAGCAGACCACGCGCCCAGGTTGCCACGCATCATGGAATTGGAATGGCATTCGCTTTGAATATTTCAATGTCACTGCCTTTCTATCTGTCGCTACCTCGTGGTTTAACAACAACATATTTTCTAATCGACAGGCACCACCACCACATCAGCTTAAATCACAAACATGCTCTTCCTCGACTTTATGGTCCACGTTGATAAGCCCCGAGCAACAAGTGCCATATTCAATTGCAGTCATGTTTGATGCTCTTAACAAAAATAGCCACATGAACAGAACATCACTTCAACATTATAGCAGTTTAGAACCACTTTCGCAACATTGTTTGCATACATGTAATGCTGCTCATTTTTGAGAAAAGCTTCCTAATGACCACCGCATTCACACATGTATGAGCAGCGTATGCTATTATTCCTCTGTAATAGCACACATGGCTAAAAGAGAAACAGAAAAAAAACTTTCCAGCCTCTTTTCGCGCCTTCATCAAAAAATTAGAAAAAACTCTCACCCGGTATGGCCAAGTTGGTGAGAGGGATGCTGTGAAGGCTCTCCGGCAAACTTGCCATCCAGTCGGCGAGCCGGAGTTCATTCTTCCCATGAGACGAAGCCATGCCGTCCGGTGATGCTCCGTGTAGTGTGTCCGTTGCTCATGAGAATGATGCGCCAGCAGAGCTCAGACCTGCCAGGCTGTTGCTTCACTCCACCCGTGGAACGAGACCGAGCGGCGGGTTCACAGTAGCGATGGAGCCACACCCCCTGGCACCCACAATAATAATAAATATAGCTGCAAGCAGCAATGCGGGGCCAAGCAGTACACTTGCCAAAGTTGCCATGGCAACAGAAGGAACTGCAGCGCCCCCTTTGGCCCAAATCTCGCCAATGTTGGGGTGCATTCCTTGGAGGGGAAAATGGGGAGAGAGACGGGGAGGGTAGGCAAAGGACCTGGGCTGGGAATCAAACCGGGGCAGCCGCATGATAGACGAGTGCCCTACCGGTTGGCCATGGCAGGGCCTGTGCTGCCCTTGATTTATATTGAGTAACACATTTCCATTCCCTCTCAAATTAGTCTATAAAATATCAGCAAGTAATTTCTATACTTGAGAGGCTTGCTTTTTGGACAGCAATTATAATCCTCTGTGATCATTCTATTTAGTAAAATTGTTTATATGACATACAATATTATGGAAAAGAATCAGGAGTCTACTGAAAATAGATATGTCTTTGAAATTCTAAACATAAGAATCAGGCTGCAATGTAATGTTGACCAGCCTTTTGAGAGACTGGTCTGAGGAATTGGTGTATATAGAAGTGTGTGTGTGTGTGTGTGTGTGTGTGTGTGTGTGTGTGTGTGTGTGTGGTGTGTGTGTGGTGTGTGTGTTGTGTGTGTGTGTGTGTGTGTGTGTGTGTGTGTGTGTGTGAGAGAGAGACAGAGGAACCGAGAGAACAACAATGGTCTCTCTCTCTCTCTCTCTCTCTCTCTCTCTCTCTCTCTCTCTCTCCTCTCTCTCTCGATCTCTCTCTCCCTCCCTCCCTCCCCTCTTTCTATCCCTCCCTCCCTCCCTCTCTCTCCCTCTCCCCCTCCCTCTCCCTCTGTCTGTGTGGTGTGGGGGTGGAGGTGGGGGGGGTATGTGCAGGGGCTGGGGCAGTGGGGCTTTGGTTGACACTAGAGCAATAGCAGACTACGCACACACCTAAGCTCTCGTCTCTTGTGTGTCCAGAGACCCCCTGCCGAGAATGGTGTCAGTGAACGTGCGCAGGTGCCGTTGGCAAAGGGGACAGAGAGATGAGAAAAATCCCTCCATTCTTTCCACAATTTTGAATGGCTGCTGAGAGCTGATAGTTTTTTCAATCGTTACGAAAATCCATACCTGGGTGCAGCATAGTGTGAAGATGACCTGTGTACCAATATTTTGAAAATTGGGAGTACGGTTCAAAAGCTACAGGCAAAAATGTAGCTAAAATTTTGACCTGCTGGTGGCGCCACAGAGTTTGAGCTGGGGATTTGATTTTATTTGTGGTAGGTCATGGGATGGACTACTATGTGTGTACAAAATCCCTGCCCAATTCGACAAACGGTTGCCGAGATATGACCTCACTTCCTGTTCCGCCACGTTTACGACAATTTTGATTGGCTCTCACGGCTAAACGATAAAAGATATCCAATATTCCTGAAGACCCCATGTGTAGCTCAGTACAGAGATACTATTTACCGAATTTCGGGTGAATTGGTCAAAAATTGCCGAAAAAATAGCATTTTTATTGAATTTTACAAAATCCAAAATGGCGGGAAAACTATCCTGGCGGAAAATGACGTCATAGAATGCGTTGGATTCGTCTTGGCCCAAGGATTCCAGGGATACCAAGTTCACGAAAATCGGCCCAGCGTTTCAAAAGTTACAAGCAGAAATGTACCTGCAACTTTGACCTGTTGGTGGCGCTAGAGCGTTGGGACTGGGGTCCTATAAATTGCTGTGGGTAATGCTGAGACTGTCCCGAATGTGTGCGCCGATTTAGAGCATTTTCCTCCCTACGGTTCTATGGGCTGCCATAGACTTGCAGAGGGATAGGAATGGTGACTAGAGAATAATAATGAAGAAAACCTACTAACTCTATAGGGGCCTTCGCCAGCTTCGCTGCTTGGCCCCTAATAATAATAATAATAATAATAATAATTGGGTACAGTAATGCGTTATAAAGGCGTGTTAGACTACTTGAACATTGGCCACCACAGACATTCATTTATTTCTCTAGGACCAACTATCAGTTGCACATGTAGATAGCATCATTCATTGGCACCACCAATGAGTTTTGTTCTGCCTTTTGATGTCATTCAGGGTACCATTTGTGATCCACTCCGACGTGATACAATGTGTCTCCAATCTCCATTTCAAACGTGATCTTTTTTGGAAACACAACATTTCCCTTTTTCAAAACCACACCTGTTTCTGGCTCTGGAATTGGTTTAGGAAACACACCTATTTGGGAAATCAGAGCATTTCTGGCAAATCACCACTGAAGTATCAAATTGCCTTTCATATTTCCACTTTGAAAAATAAATAAATCACAGTGTTGTTTCATGGTGTTATTCTTTTATATGGCAAGATGGTGAGCAAGGATGGAATACTGCACAGGCCTACTGGGCCCATGCCCAGGGCAAGAGTCAAGGGGGCGCTGAGGCCCAAGACTCTAATATACTGTATTTCCTTTTTCATATTGGCTAAAACCACACTTTTAACAACTGTATTTTCTCATTTTCTCTGGGGACATACCCCCAACACCATCAGGTCTCTAACATCTGACCTAAAACCAAGATTCTTTTTGTAAACCAGCCCATTGAGGGGGGCCTTTCTTGTTGTCTGGCCCAGGGACCTATGGAGTCACATCCCGTCACTGATGATAAGCTTACCTGAAGAGATAAAAGGGTATTTGTCGGATCTTTGATGCTCATCTTTGAGGAGAGGTGCCGCCAAAAGGGAGTCGCCTATAGGAGTGTTTTTCAGAGGCCATGGATCCTGTTTGTAAATAATGTCTACTGGGTAGGATGCTATGGGTACAGCCCCAGCAGTGATGGGCAAATGGGCAGGTAACACCCAACAATGTTGCAAATACAGCTACTGCTCAGTGCACTGGGTAAGCTACAGTCATTGGATTCAAGAACCCCTTATGTATATTAGAATATACAGCACATTTGATTAGATACACCACATACCTGTAGTATAGCGATATTTTAATAGGCCTACTGAATACAACCAGATTTTAAAACAAGTTGGGACTCTTGGTATTTTGTGAATAAAATCAAAATGGTGTAATTTTCAAAAAAACTCAATCTGTTAATAAGATAGAACATTGTGCAAAAACACAACATATCAGCTGTTAAAGCCAAGCAGAATTATTGTTTTGAGGAAAATATGTGCTCATTTAAAATTTCACCCTCGCAACAAATCCCCAGAAAGTGTGGCTAAGACTGAAGACAAGACAAAGGAGGAGAGATAATTACTTTGACTGATGGTATGGTTTTATTTTTAAAAAGTCATTTTTTGTGCAATACATGATTTTAGCAGCTCAACTGGTAGGTGTGTTCTTCATTGTGTTTTCCTTTTTGTTATGCATAATATGTGACATAACCAGACAGCAAGCTGACGATTTGATCACCTGTTTACTCCACCCTGGAGCCCCACTGTTGGAACATATGATTCAGCATTCATTTTAACGTTCCACATGAGTAAGACGACCATAACCAAGGCACTACTCCACCCACTTCAATCATATATTCAGTCTTCCAGCCTGACCACTAAAAACAAGCTGGATGATTCAACTTGTGTGTAACAATGGAGGGTGCCTGACTACATGATTTTGAAAAAGGACAGAACATTTTCCATTCTGTAATCAGAGGACAGTTTCACGTATCTCCTGGTTGCATCTACACCGTAGAAAGATCTTAGCCACATAAAACACTGTTAGATGTCTGCATCACGGGCACTAATCAAGCATTGTGTTTATAGTCAATTTTTCAACAGCTGTCATTGTTGGTGTGTCATAGTTTGGTTATTGACAATGGGTATGTCATGATCACATATTGTAACTCATACAATGAATGCACAGAATTCCACATTACAGAAATGCAGGCCTTATGTGCCTGCAATTTTGATAATTCAAGCTTTTTGTGTAACAAATCCGTAATTAGTCCCTAAACATCTTTGTTTCAGAGAGACACAGAGTCTGTGATGGTCTTTATTTGTGCATTCATGTTGGCAGTCAATATAGTTCCTTTTAAAACATTCTTCCTAATGTTACTTTTTAGAATTATCCTAAACTAACCAACTACTACAACATGTTTTGGCCCTGTTACAACTTTTTGGAGATTTGTTGCATGGGTCAGATTTTAAATGAACAGATATTTCTATCAAAACAATTTTGTCTGGCATTAACAGCTGTATTTTGACCTTGTGCTATCCTCCATCTTACGGATGGATTGAATGCTTTAGAAATGCCAGCATTTTGTTTTTATTCACAACACACCATGTGTACCAACTTTTTTGGAATACGGTTTGAATTTAACTTTCAGGTAATTTTCTTGAGGGCGGGGTCGGGATGTCAAAGAAAGAATATATTGTATTCGATTTTGCAGGTCTGCACTAAAAAAATATGTTTTACTGTCAGCTGTACTAGGTCTGTGGTACTACAGTATATATGCATAGGGTATTGAAGTGTTGGTAGACTTTGGATAACGATAAATGTGAACCTACCCAAGCACTGGCAAATCAAGCTTTCACCGAAATGGTTAAACTGAAATAGTTGAAAACCAAGTGTGTCACACTGCTAAATGTTGAGTTTAAAATGTTTGTAGCTAAAATTTGAAGGATTAAAAGGTGTGAGAGGTTACCATCTTTGTATGTGAAAGATGATTCAGTAGCAAGGTCATTTCTAAATATTCAGAGTGTGTGGAACTACAGAAACTGAAAAGACTATGTGATAGTACATCCAAAACGTGTGTTTTTGCATTGGCATAATGGAAGAAAGGAGGAACACAATGAACATTTCAAAACCACTTGTTTATTTTAATTTAATTCTAGGCATGCCATTTTTTAGAGAATAAAAATGTTCATCCCATTCGCACATTAGAAAAAAATCCTAACCTATCTGATATGTACAAAGGACTTGAAAACCATGTGAGAGTAAAATATGTAAGGCCTCATAGCTCTGGCAGATGCAATGTTGTTAGTGATTGCTCTCGAGCTGAATCTTAACATGGCTGACTGATATAACAGTATGTGCAAATGAAATGCAAAATGAAAACCACTTTTTATGGGTGATCTTGGGTAAAAGGCTGTTCACATTTACAATGGTAGCTATAAAGTAAATTATACCTATAACAATGTTTCTTCTCAAACTTGCCAACGATAACTCCTGTTTATCATGAACATCCACAAGCATAAGGCATGGCATCTACACATCATTCAGAACTCAGTTTTGCTTTAATGAATTAATAGTTCAGAAAAATCACTCTGAAAGTGACCCAACAATACCTTTCAGCATGCCGTTGTCGTTTACCGTTGGTAGGTGAACGGCAACATTCACTGGAGTTATAACTTTACAAAGATTAAGTTGTTATCTTTATAGTTCTCATTGAAGATGTGAACTGCCTTTTACTGTAGGTGTTACGATGCAGCATAAAAACCCACAAAAACCCTAATCTATAAATAAAAAACCTGACATCTGCAACATCATCAACACTTTCCAAGATCTGAGCTTATACTGTAACTGTTATAAATGTATTACCATCATTCAAGAAAAAAATCAATCTCTCACACTACACTGCAGCCACTAACCCTAAATGATCATAGTTGCCGATTTGAGTTATGTCTCTCGGACATATTGGCCAGATGGTACGTCTAACCTGAGAGTTCATATAATGCATGTTGGCGATGGGTGGTTAAGTAACATGGGTGGTAACAGTTAATTCCATGATTTATCCTCATTATGTTACATTCTTGGTAGCCATTGATTGATGGATGGATGGATGGAAGGAAATGTTTAGTTTAGTTTGATCTCTTCCTGGACGAACGAACACTAGGGCCTGTATTCCGGACCGCACTCCCTCCTTCCTCCTCTGCAGGGGCTCAGATCTGCTGCATTGGCTTCAGGTCAGCAGACACCTGTGGCAAAGCAAGGAAGGGACATTTTATCTGAAGAGCATTGTTGCAAAATGACATGTCCATTTTGGGAAATTGGCATTGTTGTATTGGGCATTGCATTGCATTGCATGGCAAAATGCATCTTCTATAGGTTTAAAACATTTGTTATCAAATATTTGAATGGGCAGAATTCACACATACAGTAGATGAAGAGACGCCTAAACAGTAATTTCCAATAACGAAATGAAAATCAAAAAATAGCGTTTTGCAACGGAACTCTTCATTAATTTAGAACATTTAATTAGTCTAGTAAACTAGTCAAAACCAACCTAGCGACAGAAAATATTCTGGCCGGGTGAGGTGTGCTAGTTTTCTTTTGAAACTATCAGGTGGTTTAGTCACTGTTGGGGGGTTAGTTACTGTTTGGCCATATTGTGCCGAAGCCGTCTGAGAGACGATGATTTGGTCCCACCATATGCGTTTTTTGCACTGAGCAAGGTTGGCAAATTGCACAGGGCATCATCCAATCAGGAACCTCGTCACTGCATTGCGGTATTCATTTTCCTGAATTTATACATCATCGATTATTGGGGGTGTCCTCAAGTTGTGAAATCTAAATAATGCAAATGTTAAGATCACAGTTGCCGTGTACAGAAAAGGACACTGTCAACTGACAGTGGGAGGTTAAAAATAATACTTTAACTTTTAATCATAGCCCTTCATACTTTTTCTCTTAACTATGAACAACATCAACCTTGACTGGACAAGCGCTGTATGTAAGACTTACTGCAAAATCTGTGCCTGTGCATGTCTTGATGTCTTCTGGGGTCAACCCCTCCCAGACCTCAATCAGAGTGAGGCCGTTGGCCTTGTCCACATCAAAGACAGCCTGCCAAATAAGAGAAATGAAATGAGAAAACACCAGAGAATGAATAAACACATTAATAAACTAGCATTTGCTGTGCAATTTATATACATCAAGTTATCACATACTCGGTGATGCAACTTAATCTGAACAAAACATGGCAGCTTTTTTCACATGTACTGTAGTCAGCTTGGAAATCAGGAAAAATGTTCATGGCTATGAACGATAAATCATAGATATATCAAGATAAAGATATCTTTTATTTTTATTTTTTTTTAAAATATTTTTTAGGGGCTTTTATGCCTTTATTTGACAGGACAGTCGAAGATGGTGACAGGAAGCGAATGGGACAGAGAGACAGGGGAGGATCGGGAAATGACCCCGGCCGGACTCGAACCGGGGTCTCCGTGGGTGGGCATGCAAGCCCAACTGTGGGGGGCTTAGCGCGCTGCGCCACAGCACCCCCAAGATAAAGATATCCTCACACAGTTTACTTGAGCACTGCTGAAGTGTGTTTTTAATGGCACAACGTTGCGAGTCGTCACAGGGTGCAGTATACAATAACCAGGAGGCAAACACTGACAGAATAATTCGACAGGGCTTGAGGTGCTTGACTACACTGCAGCACTGTCACAGCGCAGCAAAACACCGGTGAAGAAATGGAAAATGGAATTTAAATGTCAAAGACAAGAGAGAAAATCATGGTGACGGTGAGGTAAATATACTCTTGAGAGTGATTTTCAAAAGAAGCAATAAAGAACAGTGGAAGAGAGAGAGAGAGAGAGAGAGAGAGAGAGAGAGAGAGAGAGAGAGAGAGAGAGAGAGAGAGAGAGAGAGTAAAGATGTAAGAGAGAGAATAGAGTAAAGAGAAAGTCCAAAGGCAAGAATCGTAATGGAATCTTTCAACTGGGGATTCCAATCTGACATGGTGAATTGCTATAATGTGCTCTTTGCCACCATATGCATAAACGGAAACATCCTACACACATTACGACAAGCCTCTTTAAATTGCAAAGTGGTGAATAATCTTCTTTGTGTGCCTTGGCTCAATGTACGGGTACAATACTTGTGAAGGCTGTGTGTGTGTGTGTGTGTGTGTGTGTGTGTGAGTGTGAGTGTGAGTGTGAGTGTGAGTGTGAGAGAGAGAGAGAGAGAGAGAGAGAGAGAGAGAGAGAGAGAGAGAGAGAGAGAGAGAGAGAGAAAGAGAGAGAGAGAGAGGGAGAGAGAGATAGATTCTTTAAGTTTCTCCTTAAAGGGTTATGCCCTTGAGGTAGCCTTTTCTGGAATTGTGTCAATTCACAGCACTCAGAGTTGGCTTAAAATAAAACAATCCATTATATTTTGATACACTACATCAATCCTCATTCCATATGTGCTCAGAGATATCCACAGTGTGCCTGAATCCTGGCGACAGTCACCTCAGTGTTGACTGCAGAAATCGGCTTAATTGTATCAATAAGCAGTATAGAATTCTGTATGCATTATAAAAGTATATTATTTTGCATACATTTCTTTATATTCAAGTTATTTGCACATAGAGTATGTATAGAGTTGTAGGCTGCAGCCTTCATATTCATATATGCAGTACACAAGTATTTTATTTTAATGAAACTGGTGGTGAATACCCAAAGGAACGTACAATACACACACCAGGGGGAAGATGGATAGCTTAAATGGCTGTTGAGATATGCAAAGAACACGGAGACAGATTTTTTAAATATATATATATGTATGGAAAGATAAGTGATACTAAGTGCTCCCACTTTGAGACAATTGGTCCTCATTTTAAAATCCTTCGCTATTGAACAGGAGTGTTTCAAATTACATTCGCGGGAGGAAAATAGCCGCTAAAAGGAGACAAAACACATCGAGTTTGACTCTAGCCTCACTTTTAGACTTGGTCCTCACGTTACCTCAGCCTCTGCATGCAACAAGACACCACAAAAAAACAAAAAACAAAACACCTCGCCAAGATGTGGAACCACATGATTAAATTCCTATCAATCGACTTGAGTGTTTGGACAGAGTCAAAACTAAGAAAGGGATGGACAGAGATGGAGAAAGACAGAGAGAGAGAGAGAGAGAGAGAGAGAGAGAGAGAGAGAGAGAGAGAGAGAGAGAGAGAGAGAGAGAGAGAGAGAGAGAGATAGAGAGTTAGAGGAAGACGCCACTCTGGACAGATTTATTGGTTGGGAAACAGCTGGTTTGCCAGGGGCACAGGTTGGCTGCTCGAACAACACTGACAGCCAGCACATAGAGGTGACTATTTGGGGGTGGGGGGACCTTGACAGGAGGAAGGCTGTGGTCTGACGACCGGAGACTTGCAGCGACAGCATTGTAACTCCACTCCCTCCTGACCACCTTTGCTTACCCCCCCACCCCCACCTCCTGTTGTGCAAACCCATGCCTGGCAACCTGCTGTGAAACGCCAACCAGCCAACCAGTAGCCCACAGGGGCTGCAGTGTACTGTGCTGTGCCGTTGCGATAAGGCCAGTCAGTGCAGTCGGTGAGTGAAGCGATGATGGTATGAGGGGCAGACTTCTGGCAGTTTTTGTCTTTTTTTCCCCCCACCAACAGATTGGATATAGGGCTACAGGGGTGTAAGTGCCTGTGGAGAAATAAACCACCACTGCATGGGGTAGGAGGAAAGAGGGAGGTGTGTGTGTGTGTGTGTGTGTGTGTGTGTGTGTGTGTGTGTGTGTGTGTGTGTGTGTGTGTGTGTGTGTGTGTGTGTGTGTGTGTGTGTGTGTGTGTGTGTGTGTGTGTGTGTGTGTGTGTGTGTGTGTGTGTGTGTCTGTCTGTCTGTCTGTCTGTCTGTCTGTCTGTCTGTCTGTCTGTCTGTCTGTCTTTGTGCTTGCTTGTGTATGTTTGTATCTGTGTTAATATGTATGTGTGTGTGTGTCTGTGTGTGTGTGTGTGTGTGTGTGTGTGTGTGTGTGTGTGGGTGTGGGTGTGGGTGTGGGTGTGGGTGTGGGTGTGGGTGTTTGTGCTAAAGGGTATTGCAATTGTCGAATGTACTGTATATCTAGTATATAAACCTTCAAGAAAGCAAAGGGCATTCAAATCAGAGTGTGGCTAACCATTCTCAAATCCAACATGGCATGTCCTTGTCAAAGACCCATTGCTCCAGAGAACCAAAGTAAAGAGGTACAGTGTGCTCTGCACAAAAAAAGTCACGTCCTTGGAATCTTTCCAGTATAACTTTGCAACACAATATATATGAAGTCAGGCATTGCTATTAAGTCAACAGAGCTTTTCTTCCCATCATGTGCCCGGAGAAAGAATAAAGTTGATGGTTTTATGTGGAGAAGGATTGAGGCATATACACAAGAGATGAGAGACGGCGAGAAACGGACTAAAATAACGCTGAAGCCCTGGCAAGCTTTTCATCACAACACTGAACACAAAGTCAAGAAAGTTCTGTTGACTTAATAGCCAAGTCTAGTGTGTGCTCAGGAGGCACATGTGACGATGAGAGAAGAGAGACTTGTGAGAAACGGACTACGCCTGGGCAACATAACGGCCCATCTGCTGCAGTGACAGCTTGCTGGCCGCTAATGTGAGAAAATAATCAGACGAATCAGAGCAGACAACACAGTTTTAGTAAAAGTGTCTGCGTGGCCGAAAATGAAGAGTCAATATTAACAGACTTGGCCGTTAGTGGGATCATACTTGTTTAATCCCAACTGTGGCGCTATCAATGTGTTAAAGTATTTACTTTGGCCAGGGCCAATGACTGCTTTGGCCGGGCCCAGGGCAGAGTTATCTGAAAGCTTGCTTGAAAGTTAGCCTGGTGTAACCCATAGAGTTAGAACATTAGACAAGAGGTGACACTGCAATTCGCTACAGCACTGGAAAACAGCAAGCGCGGTCTCTGTCTTCTGTAGCTAGACATTCATTGGTCTAAAATGGTTTAAAACAGTGAATTTGCAGTGACACATTATTCAAGGACCAATTTTGAAAAGGCTAAATATCTTATTCAATCATATGAATCGACAAAACACATTTTGAAATGCATTCAGATAGTGCAGACCTCCGCCAAGAAAGCTGTTTGATAGAACATTTGACCATGTTTCCTGGAAATCAAAATGTAATGACTTGTTCCTTTTGTCATTTCCAACAACTCTAAAGTTCCATCCAAATCTGTTAATAACTTTTTGAGTTATCCTGCTGACTGACAGACAAACAGACAGACAGACAGACAAACCAACTAGTCCGAAAACATTACCTCCTTGGCGGAGGTAAGCAGTTCATATTAGTTAGGTAGATATTTAGCAGCACATTTCAACTATTGTCCTTGTAAAGTGCATCAACGGAAATGTTGGTTTTTGGTGAGTCCCTTCTCCATTCATTGACATTCCTCAGGTCTACCCACAGAATTTGTTAATTAAATTATTCAATAATGGCTGCAATGAATAAGGGGGCACTGCCACCTCTAGTCTAATGTTCCTCTATGGTCTTAGCCACACCGTTCATTTGCACAGACTACCGGTACAGAGGGTCTGAAATGGCTGAAACGTGCATACCCCCCGGTGGCCCCGGCCCCTGCTGGCTGGATGTCTGATAACAAGACTAGAAAAAGCCATTCCAGAACACCTGGCCCAAACACAACAGGGAGGGAACATTTACTTTGGAGGGGACTCTTTATGCTTTTGCCAATAACTTGCCCTGGTGGTGTTTACATGTGCTCATTACCTTCAAAGGGGTAAAATCTGATGAGTATTCTGACCAACAGGAGCCAACCGAGGGGAAAGTCTTTAAAAGTAGAAAGCATTAAGCGAAAAGCTCTGTGAGATGCAACTCTAGTAAAAATCAATATTGTAAACTGAAGGGGAGAAAATGTCAGATGTAAAAACAAAAAGAGTAAGAAAAGACAATGACCTTTTTTCTTTCGACTCCAAAAGGTCACTACTATCCCTCGCGAACTCTTCTTCTGGAATCATCAACTGGCCAGCTGCTAACAGTACTTGTATTTGACAGTATTTGTCCTGAAGCAATTACTAATGCTTAAAAGTAACAGATAAACTTCAATAAAAAGTTGTACTGTGGCCCAGCTGTGGCTCTAATGGCTGGGCACTGGACTACTACACCGGCGACCCGGGTTTGATTGTCGCCCAGGTCATTTACTGATCCTTTCCCTTCTCTCTCTCCCAACTCGCTTCCTGTCTCTCCTCCACTGTCCTATCCCGAAAAAAAATTACCTTAAAGAAAGTTGTACTGTAAAACTCAACACCAAAGATGATGAGTATCCTTTAAGTCATATCACACAAGTCATATACTTGTATACTAACTCTGTACAAAATTCATTGTGCTAAAATAAAATGTGTCATGTGCAATATACGCGCAGAGAGCCCAATGCATTACTCCCGCTTAGCCACATAAACCCTGAGGAGTTGGAAGAGTGAGTGAACACAACATAACACAGCCCTTTTATTATGGGAAATGTATTTGAAGCATAGTTGCTGGAGAGAGGAGCGGCTCAGTAGTGTGTGTGTGTGTGTGTGTGGTTTGCAGCCCCTAATACCATTATCACCCAAGCTCTAGAGAGAGAGAGAGAGAGAGAGGGAGAGAGAGAGAGAGAGAGAGAGAGAGACAGACAGACAGACAGACAGACAGACAGACAGACAGACAGACAGATAGACAGACAGACAGACAGACAGACAGAGAGACAGAGAGAGACAGACAGACAGACAGACAGACAGACAGACAGACAGACAGACAGACAGACAGACAGACAGACAGACAGAGAGATGTGGGAGAGGCAGAGAAGGACAGGGATGGAGAGTCAGTGTGTGATACTGACTCCGATAAGATTAAGGCAAACAAAAAAAGGGGAAGGAAGATTAACAATACCATTCCTGGGAATTTTGCTCGTTATACAGTATATTCAGGGGACAAAAGCAGAAAACATCACCCCCCGAGGTACTGTAAACTGTAGCGCCAATGAGTCAATTAACTGTTTCAGTGAATTATCCATTACAGCCATTTAGCCAATTTCGCAGAACATCCTCTGACTCAGAGCGTGGTGTGCTGTGGTGGAAAAAGCCACCACATCAGACTCATGGCGCTCAACCCGTAGAAAAAAAAGAAATGATTTCCAATTCACTTTAAACTGATAAATAATTCATTCGTAGCCGGGTTGTGACTGCTGTTTCAAAAATAGGCGCGTCCGTTATTTGATTTGCATTGGGGTGAAAGTAATATCCTTCCAGGTTAAACCTACACCATCTAAGCTACACCATCCGTCCCTGTTTTTAAGTGGTCCAGACTCACAAGTTTCATTCAGAGAGATAATAATAATTGTGTTATTTTGGACTGCGTGTGCGTGTGTGTGTACACACCCACACACACACCTGCCAATGTCATGAGTGATCTCCAAATTTCATTTGACAATATTGGTGTACAGGCGTACTCCATAATAGGAAAGCCACACACTGTTTTGTCTGCAGATATAGGCGTTTTTTTGGCAGTTCCGCAATCTTTTCTTGCAGGGGGCGGGGTCATGGTTGTGGGCAGGGGCTCCAGAGGGGGTATTGGTCATTAGGCTCGTTTGCAACTACGCAGCAAAAGATTTGATCAAAACGTGATTTGCTTGGTCATAAAAAGGAGGGGATAACTGCGTCGCAATCAAGCTGGACACATCAGGACGACGAGATTTCAACAGCGGCAAAGAAGGTGGATTTATAGGTCTGTGGGTGGATCTACCTTTTTTGACAGCGGGTGTACCAGGGCGCCCTCTCGTGGAATTAAATCATCATGGCACTAATTCCATGACGCGCTTACCAATGTCGGCACATGCTTGTGAAATCCGAGACTCTCTGCCTCTCGAAGAGAAATCGGATGGTCTTGAGGTAGAGACACAGGTTACCACTTGGTGAATCATGGTACAACTCTTAGTTAAATTTGTGATGATTTGGCTTCACTTCCATGTAATAATTCAGTTAATTAGTGCTCACTTTAGGCTATTCATTTTGTGTTTTGGGACCAAAGTCGTCATTCAGATAGGACCGTTTTAAAATTACTTAACAGCGCTAACCCATCCTGCGAGGATTGAACCCAGGTGTTCAATATGTAGCTTTACCATGGCGCTCCAACCACAAAGGCCACTCTGTTTCGTGCACTCTCATACATAAAGGACAAGATAAGTCGCTCGCAACGGGTCTGTTTCCACATTAACCATCAGCAACTAAAGACCTCCTGTGTTTCGGTGCAGTTTCGAACCGGGGACCTCACGAATGGAAGTCAGGCGCGCAACCACTACTCTAACCGTCAAGCAGGCGGCCCACAGAATAGTACTAGTTTTTTAACCTACGGCATACACTCCTAACGTGGCGAAGATGGAGCATGTGACGACAGGGTGGTTTGTTTCTCTATTTTACTGTTGTAAGTGGGTTGTGCGACCATACATATCGATGATGCCACTCTAAGTATGCTGCATTTGAGCATGAAATGCATTTCAGCATGTAGAAAATGAAGCACGTTCAACTACACACACATGAATCACATGAGCTATGAACACCAATCACGGCAGATTCCTCACATCATGGAGGAGGTCTTCTGCCCAGCGCAGTAGGTTTCTGCTACTGCGTAGCTGCTTGACAAAACTTTTGTTCCCGCGATGGTTCAACGCCATGTGACACGACTGCCGCGCAGAGGTCACTCCCTTCAACTGCGTCGTGAACGGCAAATTCTAACCATGATGCTTCACGCGGACACACTGAGCATGCTCGCTGCCTAGCAAATTTTCAACCTCGTCAAAAAGACGCCGTCAAGAACGCCCTTATTGTAGGATCACCACTGACTGGGATTGTTTGGTTCCCTATAAAATGCAATGTATGGCAAAAAGGAGAACATTTAGAAAATTAGCCACTGTCGGGACTCGGGACTTTTTCTTTCATGCATAGCAATAACAGTCAGGCTCTGTACAAAGTGAGCCTATTTACTATTTTGCTCAGTAAGTAAGTAGTGCATCTCTTTGAAGTTATTGTCAGATGAAATACTCCACACCAAGCTATGCGAACTAGCACTTGTTACATTTCTTTGACAGAAAAGACGCATATACTTGTATATCCACACGGGTCATTCTATATACTGTTTAGGGTAAGGTGTGTAATTGACATTGCCTAGCTATGTGATTCTCAACCTTTTTTAAACATATGCTCCCTGGCCTTGATCTAATCATAAACCTATCGACGCCCTCTTGACCCCATCATAAGCCTAACAACGCCCCCCTTAGTATTAAAGAATAACATGCAAATAAGCACCGCCCCGTCTCATTCGTATCCATCTCAACGACCCCCCAAGGGCTTCCCAACACACCTGTATGCACTAGTGCAGGGGTGGGGAACCTATGTCTTGAGTGCCGCTTACGTTTACGGCTGTTTTATCTGGCCCCTGATATAACTTTAATGTTATGCAGATTCACATGAAATGGGACATATTTTGTAAAGGAATCTTAGAAATTACATTCGTAATACAATTAAGTTACATTCAGGGGACCTAGTGAAGGTAAGGTCTATTGTCAAGGTGGCTGCCTTCAATATAGGCCTAAAGCGCAGGGAGAAATCCGGGATTTCTGTTCATAGTACGGCCCTTGTTGAAGTGGCCCCTCGAATGAAAAAGGTTCCCCATCCCTGCACTAGTGCATCATGCAAGTGCACTGGTGGACATTTTAGATTCAGTCAGTTGTCATGGCCATCTCCTTGTGTTGCTGTTGGTTTACATACCTTCTCTGTGATGATCCGGTCCACACACTGCTTGCCCGTCAAGGGAAGGTTGCACTTGTCCAGAATCTTGTGCTTTCCACCCTGAGAAAAGAGGAGAGGAAAGGAGAGGAGAAGAGAGAATAGATGAGCGAATAGGAGATAAGAGGATGGGAGAGGAGAGGTGAGGAGAGGAGCGGAGCGAAACAGGGATGGAAAGGATAGGGTAGTGGAAGAGGGGCAGAGAGAGAGAGAGAGAGAGAGAGAGAGAGAGAGAGAGAGAGAGAGAGAGAGAGAGAGAGAGAGAGAGAGAGAGAGAGATGGAAAGAAAGTGAGTGTGTGAGAGAAAGCAAGAGAGACAGAGACAGAGAGACAAAGACAGGGTGGGACAGAGAGAGAGGGAAAGGGGTGAAAATAGGGACATAGGGGGGAAAAAGTGAAAAGGAGAGAAAGAAAGATATGGTGAGTTATTTATGGTTCCAGTTGAAACTCAGCACTCTGCGCCCAGCAGTCAGAATGACAGGGGAGTGACACAACGGGGTAATGAGGCAGCAAATCCCACGCTAGACTACTGCTCCAACCACACTCATTTCACCAAGAGCTGAGAACTAGCCAGGACAAAAATATGCACAATGTGTGTGTGTGTGTGTGTGTGTGTGTGTGTGTGTGTGTGTGTGTGTGTGTGTGTGTGTGTGTGTGTGTGTGTGTGTGTGTCTATGTATGCATGGGTGGGCATGTGTGTGTGTGTGTGTGTGTGTACGCCTGCAGGTTTGTGAATGTGTGCTCCAGTGACTATTGTCACTGGAATCTGCAAATGTCCGTCTCCCGAGTTTGAAAAATGAAAAAGAACACAAGCATGTGCTCGCACACGCACACGCGCACGCGCACGCACACGCACACACACACAATAACGGAACAGAAGAGAGTAACCTCGCCAGAGTTCAGGACAATTCTGTGGGCTTTGTTTTTAAAAAGGAAACCTCAGACAACCCTCCTCTCCTCCTCAGGTTGTTGTGGAATCTGTACCAAAGGACAGATCAGAATGGGAGAAGAGGGGAGGGGGCCTCGAATGTTACCAAAAAGGGAATAGACTTAGGTCTTTCTTTCCTTCTTTCTATCTGTGCATGTGTTCTGTGTGTATGTGCTTAAAAACAGATTATGGTAAACATGTTGAAAAGAATGGTGAAAGTCCAGAATATTGAAGGTGTGTGTGTGTGTGTGTGTGTGTGTGTGTGTGTGTGTGTGTGTGTGTGTGTGTGTGTGTGTGTGTGTGTGTGTGTGTGTGTGTGTGTTTGTTTAAAAACAGTTAGCGTTAAGTCCAGAATTTTGAAGGTGTGTGTGTGTGCGTGTGTGTGTTTGTTTAAAAAGAGTTAGCAGTAAACATGTTGAGAAGAATGGTGAAAGTCAAACATTATGAAGGCATGTGTGTGTGTGTGCATGTGTGTGAGTGTGTGTGTGTGCGCACGTGTGTGTACATGTCTCTGCTGCATTTCTGTGGGAAATATCGGTGTCGTGTGTTGTGTTGTGGCGAGGCTGCCTTGTTATTTGTGTTCCTGTGGGAGGCTGGGAGCAGCCATGGGGACTGGCGGTGGCAATCTGAGCAAACTTAAGGGGCAGCTGCATGTGAACAGCACTCCCCCTAGGGCCGCTGTCTGACTGGCTGGCTAGCTGTCTATAGCCACATCTCTTGTGTGTGTGTGTGTGTGTGTGTGTGTGTGTGTGTGTGTGTGTGTGTGTGTGTGTGTGTGTGTGTGTGTGTGTGTGTGTGTGTGTGTGTGTGTGTCCGCAACCCTGGAAGGGTTCTGCTGCGTCCCCAACACAGCTGAGCTCTTGGGACACACACACACACTCTAAAGCAGACACACACACACACACACACACACACACACACACACACACACACACACACACACACACACACACACACACACACACACACACACACACACACACACACACACACACACACACACACACACACACACACACACACACTACGGCAGACAGAAACAGAAAGTCACATACACACAGACACAGACACGCACGGGCACACGCACACACTATAGCCCATACACTAAAGCAGACACATATTCTCCACTGTTTTATCCACTGGTGTATCCACACATACTAACAACAAATACACAAACACTTTCTCGGTCAAACACACACACACAGGCACGCAGGCACGCACGCCTGTCTGTGGCATCTGGGCAGAGCATCAGCTGTGTAAATAAATCAGATCCATGGTGACAAGCGGCCGAGTGAGTGGCAGGTGGAGCGCGGATGCAGCTGGAATCTGTTGTCACCAGGAACCTGCCGTGTATGTGTGTGTGTGTGTTTTTATGTGTGTGTGTGGGTGTGTTCGCATGCGTGTGTGTGTACGTATGAGTGAGTGAGTGAGTGAAGTGAGTGAAGTGAGAGAGCAAGAGAGCGAGAGAGGGATGGGGGAGACAGAGAGAGCATGCGAGAGAGAGAGAGAGTGAGAGCGAGAGAGGGATGGGGAGAGAGAGAAAACATGACACAGAGAGAGGGAGAGAGAGAGAGACAGACAGACAGAGAGATAGAACTTGCCAACACCAGCCAACACTGTTTCAGGGTCAGCACAGTGCCTGCTGAGGGCACCACAATGAGGCTCTTTGTGTCTATCCGTCATTCGATTAAAGCTAGCCCAGTCACCTGCCGCTGCTTGCACACACAGCTTTTCAGATGCACAATCAAGATTGCATTAAGTCAATCCACTAAATGGTCGTGTCTTTCAACGTGGTTCTTTGAACACCTGGTGAATTTGAGGAGGACGGCAAGGTCAAAATGTCGTCATGCTAATGAATGAATAAAAAGAGAAAAAAAAAAGACTGAGTGGGCGAACCTTAAAAAAAAGTCACTTTTTTGTTCAGCACCCACGCTTGTGCCCAAGCTAAGGCGCAAGTGAATTTTTGAACATATGTGAGATTTGCCTTTGCTTTCCATTGGTAGGCTGACTTTTAATGGAAAGCAAAAAATGTCAACTCCCGAGGTTCTGTAAACTGTAGCGCCAATGAGTCTATTAACTGTTTCAGTGAATTATCCATTACGAGAGAGAGAGAGAGAAGGAGAAAGGAGGAGGAGGAGATGGGAGGAATGAGCAACAGAGAACGAGAGACAGAGAGGGAGAGACAGAGAGGAGAGGAGGAGGAAAGAGAGAAGAGGATGGAGAGAGTGGCAAGAGTGAGGATTTGAAAGGAATGAGAAAGAGAGGAAAAGACATTAACGGAAAAGAGAGGGAGAGGAGAGAAAAACAACAAGAGGGAGCGATAGAGAGGAGTGGAAAGACAGAAGAGCGAGAGCAGAGAGGAGGGAAAGAGAATGGTGCCCTGCTCTGCGGTCTGCCATTGCACAATAACACCCTCTGGACTGGCCACCAGAGAACATTCTGGAAGCATTTTAACTGACTATGCGTCCTCGTTAACAAGGCATGGAGTGCTATGCTGCACTGCTGATTGAAAAAAAAAGTTTACTGTTTGAAGTTGGTGGGGAATAAGAAAATAATGAGAAAACAAGAAATGACCTCAATTAATCCCTGAATCCCTGTCATGCCGAGTAGCACACAGTACCTGTATTGTCTGTACCTGTCAGTACCTGTTTGTGCAAACGATTAAACTGGTACGGTGTCTCTCATTTCAATCTTCAGAATAGACGGTGGCCATGTGAGACACACTAGTTTGAGTTTGTTCCCTTGGTTCCATGGGTAGACTGAAAGAAAAATGTACTGCTTGGATGCAATATGAACCGTAAGTAAGGAGGGAAGGAGAGAGAGAGATGGTGAAGGAAAGAAGAATGGAAGGATGGTTAAAGGGAACGGTGTGTGTGTGTGTGTCTTACCTTTGCAGAGTGTTCCATTGTCACCACAACTTTAGTTCCAGCGCTCGCCACCAGGTCCATTGCACCACCCATGCCTTTCACCATTTTACCCTAAAAGACAAACACATTACACTACATTATTTGGATTCACAGATAAGAGAAGAATCATAGCACAATCACCTTTCACCAGAGGTGTCAAAAGTAAACTCAAAAGTAAACTCATGATGTAAAGTACAACACTTGCACATGATATTACATACAGTAGCTGTTACAGCAGTTAGTCCAGAAATACTGTGTTGTCACTAAAAACACTACAAACCTAACAAGAACCCATGACAGATTTGATCCAACCAATGCACCAGCACAGAGTTAGCTGATCGAGAACAAGTACACAGGTCTACTGGGTTTCTCAGAGAAGTGATCTGTGTGGGAAGAAAACGGTGTTTCTTTTTTTTCTTTTTTAATTTTTTACTTTAAAAGGCACACACATTATACTTCTTTATTTGGCTCCACAGGAGTCTCATACAGTATTAACAGCATCTTCTTACTGGGCGTTGTAAAAGGTCACATCAGAGATGGCCAATACCCGTGTTGTCTCTGTTGAAACGTATGTCTCTAAATGGAATGCTCACAGTTCCGCTAGTTACACAGTTAAGACACACACACAGGCACACACATGCACCCGCACAGACAATTTCACTGACTCCTTTACGTTAACATCACGTAGACAAATAATCCCCCAACCCACCACCCATCCCAGTGAAGCAAAGCAGAACTGTAATAACCATAAAGAAGAGGACACGCACACGCACACACCTCTACACTGACTGCTTTATAATAAAGCCATGTGCAAAACTAATCCTCCATCCCACCCATACCAGTAAACCCAAGTAGGACTGTAACAGTCCCAACAGCTCCATTTGCTGTACAAATACACACAATCGAGTGTTTCTCCTTACGTAATGTGCAAAGCGTTCATCAGACAAAATGGCTCTTAACCTATAATCTTCTTTTGGGGATTTTCAGAGCGAGCGTATGATGAAGTCGACCTTGGTGACAGACACAGGACAAAAGGCGCGTCGCTGCCTTTGACGAGATAAAGCCAAAACAGGGCTGACTGCGAGCCTAGCCAAACTACAAAAGAAAAATAAATGAACCGCAAAAAGCTTTTTTTTCAGTTATCAATTATCCCCCAGTGGTTATATCACCCCAATTTTTGTCAAGTGCGGTCCCAGTGCGATCCCCTCCGTGTCCCTCCTTAAAAAAAATTGTTTTCCTGAGACCATTGAAATTGGCATCTTAATTATTTGCCAAAGCAGACACAGAAATGGGAGATAGTTGCTAGGAAACAGAATTGTTGTTACCTGGGGCTTAACCAAGAGGTATTTTCCATAATGGTGTGTTTTTGCAGTTTGTTATTATTCTCAGGTGGCTTAGAGGAGAGAGAGTGAGTGAGAGAGTGAGAGTGAGAGTGAGAGTGAGAGAGAGAGAGTGAGAGAGAGAGAGAGAGAGAGAGAGAGAGAGAGAGAGAGAGAGAGAGAGAGAGAGAGAGAGAGATGTCAGCAAGATGGTGGGGAAATGTACGACCCAAAACTGTCCATCTTCTCTTCCTGCTGCAAGGCTCCACAAGGTGTGACTTCTGCAGTTGCTAATGGTTGCCAACGATAACTTTGTTTTTAATTTAGTAACCACTTGGAGAGCTGCAGTCTGATTCAACACCATGCCCAATCATCCAATAATACAGAACATGCTTGAAAATAATCGGGCAGGCAGGGAGTGGTCTGGACAACCACTATCCCGATCATTTCCTTATTGGTCACAACCATAGAGTGAAATTTAGAAGTCTTAAGTTTTAAGTATAACTGCTAAGTAAAAAGCAAACAGACACACCAGCGCAACAAATGACATTATTTTGAACTCATTATTTTCAGATGTTAACTGCCAACCAACAGGTTATCAAATCTTTCCAGCCCAGGCTCAGAGAGCTAATTCGCAACCAGGAGGTGCAACAGCCATTGTTGTTAAACACGGGAAACTGCTAACAGCAATAACAGTAGCATCCCCCCATGGTGATTGTTTTATGAAATTAGCCATAACCTCAGAGGTGAGCTGACAACAAGCTGCCACTTGCTATTGAGGGTGTGCGGGTGTGCGATGTTGACTGCACTCTCCTTCCCATGTGCCTTTGGAGATGAGGAGCATGGGTGCCTCAGGACACAGAAATAGGGGGGGAGTTGGTGGTGTGGGAGGAGAAGGGCGGGGGGGTTACGAGGACGAGGTAGGGCAAGAGGAAGAGGAGAGGAGAAGAGGAAGGAGTTGGTGGTGGAGGAGGAGAAGGTGGGGAATTAAGACGAGGAAGAGGAGGTAGGAGAGGAAGAGAAGCAGGAGAAAAGGAGGAGGAGGAAGAGGAGGTGTTGATGGAGGGAGAGAAAGAGAAGGATGAGGAGGTGGGGAGTAAGAGGATGAGGAAGACGAGGAGGAGCAAGAAGAGAAGGTAGAGGAAGAAGAGGAGGAGGCAATGCAGGGATAGTAAGAGGCAGAGGAGGTGTGGGAGTAAGAGAAAGAGGTGGTGAATTGGGAAGAAGAGGCGGAGGAGTAGGGGGAGTAAGAGCAGGGGGGGGGCGGTTGGGAAAGTTTAGGTAGGAGGTGTGAGGGGAGTAAGAGGAAGAGGTGGTGTCTTGGGAGGAAGAGGAGGAGAAGCTGGTGATTTGGAAGGAAGAGGATGAAGAGGAAGGTTAGGTAGGAGGTGTATGAGGAGTGCACACCCATTCAAAGATGTGCTGTGTTGTGTTGTGTTCCGCTTGCACAGCAGTGGCAACAGCAGTGCGGTACAAACAAACATACTCCAGACAAGCTCCACAGCAACAGATCAAATTAAGCCTCATAATGCCTTTGCTAGCCCTCTTCAGAAAAATAAATAAAAAAATACAACGCAAAATAAATAAATATTAACAAATGCAAGCCTTGCCTTCAATGCCCTCCAGCCACCATAACAATGAACCGTATTAACATTTTAAGGGCTCATTTTTCCATATTTTTTACATAGTCACAAAAATAGTCCGGGATGCAGCAGAACAGCTTTTTAGAACCTTGACTTCAGTCATTTTGGGGGTGAAGCGGGGTGCCTTGTTGAATTTGTTGAATAACTGGAGAAAATACCACACATAGTCCATATCTCTCTTTAGGAATATGAAACTACACAGATACTGTAGAGTTAAAAGGGACACTGTGCAGGAAATGGTCAAACAAGGCCGACAGGCGGACAACAGATGCGTCCCTCTATGCCAGTTCCAACCTTCCCCCCCCCCAAAACGCCCCGCTGGCCTCCTCCTAACCTGTCAACGCCCACCCCCCTCTGAGGATGTGCTTTTTGTTTATTGGTCATAGCCTATTGCCCATGGAAACTCCAAATAATGTGGCAGGCAGTGAAATGACGAGACAAAGCTTTGTATTTTGCAGTTTAGACTATAATAAGGTCATCATGCTTGGATTTGGAAAAGAAGCATCTCATTTCAAATTTCACATAGATCAAGTGGCTACATTACAAATTACCAGATATTATTAGTACTAGGTTATTTATCAACCTTTAGTAGGCTATCACGCCATTTCAGCGTCATGTGCATGTGGGAAAGAAACTAATCATCGCCAAATAGCCTAATAAATAAATAAAAACGTTTGGGTGAATCATGCGCTATGGGTTCACACTTTGGATGCATTGTGCGCTTAATTTTCAATGGCAGCTTTTTACCGTCAAGGCACAAAGCAGTGAGCTTCAGTGGCAGAGTTTACCAAATGCATACGACTGCAAACGAAGCAAAAGACGCGTTCTGTCCCGTGCTCTCTCGGAGCGCAAGGGAAAGCACCTGTGGGGTCCACGCGCCGCCAGCAGAAAACGACTCTCCCTTGCAATATGCCCGAGAACATCAGTAACACAGCGTATGTGAAATACAAATGGCCCATCTGTCTACTAGTTCGAGAACACAGACTACTCACTGAAACGTAGTGGCAGAATGTTTGCAAACTCACGTTTAGAGGAAGAGCTGTAGCGCTGCTGGTCGCCTGTGAACTTATTACGGCTCCATGTCGTGGAGCGTTCTCCCTTGCAATATGCCCGAAAACATCAGTAACACAACGTATGTGAAATGCAAATGGCCCATCTGTCTACTAGTTCGAGAACACTGACTACTCACTGAAACGTAGGCTAGTGGCAGAATGTTTGCAAACTCGCGTTTAGAGGAAGTGCTGTAGCGCTGCTGGTCGCCTGTCAACTTATTACGGCTCCATGTCGTGGAGCGTTATGCAATGCTAACGCCCCTCTATCCGAGCACAAACATCTGTGTGAAATACTGCCTGCCGACTTGTAAATCGTTAATTTCCATTCTGATGAACCAAAATAGCTGCACAACGCGACACTATCAGCCGAAGTGTAGGCCTATCACAAGACCGTGAACATTAAGTGACACTCACAGTGGTGTTGGTGTGCTGTGGAGAAGGAACGAAGTTGCCTACCACTGTCCAAACGCAAAACAATGCCGAAAATTGAATGCACCCCTCAGTTGTCTCACAATGCAATCAGCTTAGCCTTGCCGGTTTGGTAACATATCGTATACGTTTTGACACACATTCGCTCCAGGCCAAAATGCCTCTCTGCCTCCGCCTTGTGGACACAGGAAGGAACGCGTTTCAGACAGCGTTTCAGACAAGACAGCGTTTCAGACAAGGAATGCGTTTCAGACGGACGGACGGACGGACGGGCGGACGGACGGACGGACAGCGGACGGACAGACCCTCTTATAGAGATGCTGGGACGCATCTAAAAAGGTACTGCAACTATGCTGTTCATTGAAACGGGGCTGCCTATTGCCAAATTTGATCTTTTCATGAAAGTTTACTAAGTAATTAACTAATATTTTCTAGTATGGACCAAGTGGCTATTTCTGGACATTCAAAATGGCTGACCATGGAGAAGATCCCCCTTTTCATGTATGAAAAGTGCAATTTTTCCAGTCATAATGAATACTTAGAACTTGATAGTGGTCGTAAGTATTCATGAAAAATGTAACATTAGTGAATGGGTAGAATGAATTCTGGAAATAAACTAATAAAAATCTTGCACAGTGTACCTTTGAGATGTTGCACTTTTTTTTAACTTGCCCGAAGACATCTTGTATTTTTTATTCTTTCCTTTTCTTTAGATACAGATATTTGGGGGGGGTTATGTCTTTATTTAGGATAGGACAGTGTCAGAGTGTGACAGGAAACGAGTGGGAGAGAGCGAGCAAGAGGAAAGTGGGAGTGGAAAGGACCTCAGGTTGGAATCGAACCCGGGTCGCCAGTTTAATGGTACGACAACTTCGCTCATTGAGCCACTGCGCCCCAATACGTTTGTCCTCAACTCAATCAGTGTGTGCATGCCTCTGTCCATTTCCATTTCTTTCTCAACAATGCTGGTTCTAGCAGATGCATTGCCTCTTCTTCACTGACATATTGTGCATGTTAACTGATGCTTGACTTTGTTTTTGCTGGTGTTTTTTTTAGATTGCAAACGTACAAGCTACTTCTCAAAAAACAACACAGGCAGTGTGTGGAGGATATGACAGCTTTCAAAGACAAGTCTTCTCAATGACAATTCTTTGTGTTGGTCCCGACAGTTTCAGGATCATTTTGCAGGCATTACAGCCGCCGCAGCTAGAGATTTGCAGAATATGACACCATGTCCTCGAGATGAACTACTACATGCCTAAACAGTCAAAAAAATCAACAAATTCTTCTTCCACAATCTGACGCAAAAAACCCCTGTATTCTGAAGGCATACTGGCAGCATGCCACTCTCCTTAGCAAGACGCAAAATACACCTCGAGTCGGGACAGAAATCAGGAAACAGTGTTCCACTTGAAATCATCAAAGCATTTCAGTTATTATGATATGACTATCTACTATCAAATGTACCCCATTGTTCCATTATTGATTTCAAGCACCAGACAATGACATATTGTCAGCCCTGCAATTACAGAATGATAGGGTGTTGGGAGTGTGTGTTTGTGTGTGTGTATGTGTACGCTACTTAACCCTGTGTTAATGTACTTTAAAAAAACCGTACTGTTCTATATATTCCCTGTGCACTTTGTGTCCGCAAGTGTTGTAGGCTATGATTACACCCTCAATTGTAAGTAGCTTTGGTTGAAAGCGTCCGCCAAATGTACCTGTAATGTTAAGGATGCAACCAGTGTGCATGCGTCTTCAGTGTCTCTGTGCCTTGGACAGGCATCCTCAGGATTCAAGCGCGACTCCCTAACCTCTTGCCAATGATAGTATCTAGGTCAGGGGTGCTCAATACGTCGATCGCGGTCGACCAGCGAAGGCAGTATTGGTAGATCGTAGGACATTTAAAAAAAAAAAGAAAAAAAAGTTCCCTGATACCCAGAATCTGACAGGCTAACTTCAGGCGTCTACACTAAATAGGCCTACCATAAACACAACGACGTCTTCAGATAAGGAGGATAACTGTCAGTGTCAAGCGCCACACTCAACAAAATCTTCATAAGTTATAACATCCGAGCACAAAAAATAGGACGGCACGAGACGTTTGCAGATACCGTGTGCCATATGTTCAGCCTACAGGCAGCGTCACCGCTCAAAAGAAACAGCCAGAGAAGAAAACAACAGCCCGAACACCGGCAATCCCCTGCTTTTTTTTTTTTTTTAAACAATGCTCTAGAAGTGCAGGCAAGATGCAACTCCCGCATTGAGCGTGGAGTTGGCTACTTCGATTAGATTTCATAGTCACGCGTGCGAGGGGAGAGTGAATGCGGTGTGCCTGTTAAACCTGAGTGCAGGCGCGTCTTTTCAAATGGTCTGCTCAGCGCGGCCGCTAGACAGAGAGCGCGCTTTTCGGTTCATTCAGTAGATGTCTCCTTGTTTATTTTTTGGGAACTTGGGATGTCTGTAACGTCCACGAAGACAATATCCACGTGAAAACGCCAAACGCCCACAAACCGCTGTTCTGCCTACTTCTCACAGTGGCATTAAAAACGTCCTCCATGAAATCCCAAACCAACATCACTTCAAATAGGTGACAGCAAGCATGCACACATGAAATAACACTTCAGGGAGGGAGAAAATCGCTCTGCCCTCATATTAAAGTGAAAAGGGGATCACATAAAATCTGTCCAGAAACCAAGAGGGCACATAATTAAGTCTTAATTAATATTATGTTCATTTATGAAAATGAAATTTATCATAAGTTGATACTACAGTAGCCTATGGTCTCCCTTTGAGATCAAAAACAGGCGTAATCTAGGCTACAGTAGGCCTAAATAAGGTCTGTATGAGGTTGTTATTCACCGCTGATTCACCTTTCATTATTGAAGTGTATTCATACAGATACATTCTCATATTGTGTTAAAATTGCATTTCTAACAGCTGTATTTTCACATTTTCACGAGGAGAAACCCCCGAACCCAGGGTAGATCTTTGTCACACACCCATTTCAATAAGTAGCTCACATGATGAAAAAGTCTGAGCACCCCTGATCTAGGCTATTACTTCTAATGGCGCATGATGCATCCTTCCAGTCCCTCTTTCATCCCTGCCATTCACAGGATAATGATGCTCATCCTTGGACTCTACTAAACACATACTGTATTCTTTGGATCTATTTTCATCACCCTTGTGTCAAAACATGTACTGCAGTGGTCTCCAATTAGTTTTCTCCAAGGGCCAAATTATGTAGCGCAAATGAGGCTGAGGGCCAAACAAATCGCCTGATCGTATGGCCATAGGCGGATGCTATGGCAGGCCAAATGTTTGCCATGCATGGGCCGCATCTGGCCCGCAGGCCACCATTTGGAGACCACTGATGTTCTGTATGTGGATCCACCTTCAGCACTTCAGCCTTAGACACATATTGGTCAGCAGTCCACTTCACAGTGGCCTTTGTAAGAAAGTGCTGGGCAGCAGAGAACTAATGGGAGATTACTATGATTACACTAAGGAGCACTGCACTGTCTGATCTGCTCCATAAGGGACCCAGACAGGGCTGTCAAATGTCTGTGGACTATTGAGGTTCAACTGGTTACCAGCCCATTTCAGTTAACTTGTGGTCAGTAAATTACCTTCCCAAAATATTTGGTCTTTTGTACCCATTCCTTCTTTTTGCATTTTGAAGCTATGGCTATAACGTTGTTGAAAATCCAAAAGTGTAAAATAAATATTCGTACAGTTTTTCAACTGGAATCAATATTTTTTTTTTGCTGAAATGTACGTCTCTGCTTTCAGCAGCCCTGTGTCATCCTTTGAGTCACGTTGAATGAAAACGTCAGCCAAGTTTAATGTAATGAGACTTTGAGTGCCATGAAAAGCACTATATAACACAGATGTACATATTGCTATTATTATTATTATTTATCATTAATGCATTGTAATTTAGTACAATGTAGTATCTGGGGCTGTGTCTCAAATGACACACTTTTGTTAGTGCACTGACAGTCAGTGCACAGTGCACACAGTGCACTGAGGTCTTTAGTGCATAGTGTCGTGGAAAATTTTGAGCACTATGCACTGTGCCCTCGCTGGAAGTGACGGCTGAGCATGGCATTAGCTTGCCAAAATACGAGTTGGCTACTGTTTACAATGCACAGCGTCTGGTGCTTGTATTTCCATGTCCTTCACCCCAAAGGACAACAATCACACATACAATACTTTGGTTGGCATGAAAAGGTTGGTGTCCCATCAACATTACTTACAGAATTAAGAGACTGTTGACCAAACTCTTCTACTGAACTGAATGCCACATTTCCTCTGTGTCATTGTCAACATGGCCGCCGTTTAGTGCGTGCAGTGTCCATCATTAAAGCACTGCATTTTTCCGCCATTGTTAGGGGATCATCCTGGCACTTTCAGTGCACTGGCTCAACTGAAATTTTCAGCGTGAGCGCCCTAGGCACTGAAAAACAGTGCCCGAAGTGCACAAGTGCAGCATTTGAGACACGGCCTGGGTCTCCCTTCAGTGTCCCTGTCCAGCAGGCCACAGTGGCTTTTGTAGGAGAGTGCTATGTAGCAGAGAGCTAATGGGAGATTACAGTGATTACGGAAGCCAAGTGTTGCCCTGAATCAGCGGTTCTACCAAATTTGGGGCCTTAGGCGAAATATACACATGAATGAGTTTATCTGATATTTAGTACCACCATGAGGCTGGGGATGACTATTGGAGGCCCCTATAGAGGGGACATTTTGGTGGGGCCCTAGGCAATTTCCTTGTTTGCCTACTGGTAAAACTAAACCCGTCTGTCTGCTCCATAAGGCACCCAGACAAGGAGTGATTGACCGATGGCTCTCTGAAGTATTATCCTCCTATTCACCTCATCACTATCTCTCTCTCTCTCTCGTTTACTCACTCATCCAGTCATCCTCTCCCTCCATCACTCAATCCCACTCTCTCAATGCATCCCCTTTCTCGTTCTTCTTCTCTCATCTCATGACATCCTCTCTGCCTCTTTCACTCACTCACTCATTCACGTTCTCTCATTTCATCACATCCTCTCCCTCTCTCTTCCCTTTTCTCACTCACTCATCCTCCTCTCTCTGTCCCTCCATACCTCATTGCCTCTCTCTACATGCTCTCTCATTCCCTGTCTAACTCATTCTCTCATTCCCTTACTCATCCCATCTCTCAGTCATCTTACTAATCACTCACTCATTCTCTCTTCCTCCTTGTCTTTCTCCATGTCTCTCTCCCTCATACTCTCTCTATATACATATCTATCTCTATGTCATTGTGTCTTCTTAACTCACTCACACATTCACTCATTTCTCCATCATCATCTCTCACCCACCTCACCCTCTAACTCATCCTCCCTCCCTCCCCTCTCTCTCTCGATCTCCTTCTCGGTCTCTCGCGCACCCACGCACCTGTGCAATGATGTCTCCTAATTAAATTGACATTTGCTGATGACTGACTACGGCTTTCTTCCCTTTGAAAACCATTACCATTGGCAGACGGCAATAATGACTCATCGTGAGGTGTTCCAAACGCCTCGTCAGCTGTTGCAAAGACTCAAAGTTCTGTAAGAAACACAGCCTCACTTTGCGCCGTGTGTACCATCACTCACTTATCACAGTGATGCATGAACTATTAGATCTCCTGTTCATAAGCTTTAGTAGCTTCTTTCGGGGTACTATTTACATGTGTCACTTACTGTATGTGCAATTTTCCACCTATTTACAAACTATTTACAACTTATTTATAGTATTACAGTATGTGCATTGGCACTGCCCTTCCCATTCGTTTCGATTCGGAAGGTAACGATTCGCTTCAAATTGGTTCAGTATCGATTCTAGGATGTATTGCAATGCATTACATTTCTACACAAAGCAAGGCAGTACAAGCAGCCAGATACTGAACGACATTTTATTGGCTGTTGTGTGCATCAGTCCTGCAGTTTCCAATTCTTTGAAATGCTTTAATATGTGCTTTAAATTAGTGCTTTAAATTTCTCTGGAAATGCCCATGGAAATAATTGCAACTTGAAAAAATATACTGTATTGATTATGTATTGTTTTGCACAGCTGTTGATCAGCTGAACTTTACTCTCTGCAACTTTAACGACTGAACCTGAAAGATAGAACCTGTTAATAGATTCAATTCAATATATGACTGAAATGACTTGAAACCTTGACTTGAATTGGCTGTCAACACTATATGACATGAAAGGTTGTACAAGACAGCTTACCTCCTGTTTTCCACCAGCAACCACACAGCACAGAAGCTTCATCATGTAGCGATTACATGTTCACGTAAGCGACAAATGACACAGGTGATGGAGACAGAAACTGTCTCACACACACACACATCGACACAGACAGACAGACTGGGAGACATGCGCGCGCGCGCGCACACACACACACACACACACACACACACACACACACACACACACACACACACACACACACACACACACACACACACACACAGACACACACGGACAAGAGGGCAGCCGGTCAGACACAGACAGTCAGACAGACAGACACACACATACAGACAGACAAACAGGACAGTGGGCGGGCGGGCAGGCAGGCAGGCAGGCAGACAGCAGTAAGCCGTGGCTGGGTGAAAGGGGGGGGGGGGGGGGGGGGCGTTGTGCTATAAATAACCCACTAGGCTGCTGAGAGGAGAGCAGCGGAGAGGAGACAAGAGGCACAGAGCTGCCGAGGGGCTCTTGCTATTGACTGTCCACAGCCTTGTCAAAGAGGGTGTGTGAGTGTGTGTGTGTGTGTGTGTGTGTATGTGTTCTTTTGCCTATGTGTGTCTGTGTGTACATGGCACATGTGTGTGTGTGTGTGTGTGTGTGCGCGCGCGCGTGCGTGCGTGCGTGCGTGTGTGACATCTGAACACCACAGGGAGGAGGTCAGTGTGTGGTCAGACAGAGACACTGAACAAAAGGCTGGTCACTGAGAGCACAGAACAGAGCTCTTCAATGGAAGTCATCTAAGGCAGGGAGAGGGAAAAAAAATAAACATGTGTGCTTCTCTGAACAGCTACTGTAGAGAAGCATGGCTGGACAGTGGCTGATGCTGGGACTATGAGTATTATGAGTGTATGGAGTGATGCTGTGTGCGTGCGTGCGTGCGTGCGTCACTGCAGCAATGCAGTCTTTGACACAGGCTTTGGTCCTCATGAGGGGGTGATGCTGTGGTCGCATTGTTTGTAGGTGTGTGTGTGTGTGTGTGTGTGTGTGTGTGTGTGTGTGTGTGTGTGTGTGTGTGTGTGTGTATGTGTGTGTGTGTGTGTGTGTGTGTGTGTGTGTGTGTGTGTGAGGTTGTTGCTGTGTTGTTTCATATATGGCACTACAGCAATGGGTCTGTGACACTTCACTGGTTATGGTCCTCATGAGGGGCATCCCAATGACAGGAAACGCTTGGCATTATGTGACAGCATGCCTCTCCATCTGTGACCTGGCCTATTGCAGCATTGCTCTCTTGAGGGTATTTTTGTGTAAAGGGAGCCATAATACAGTTGAATAAAAGAGTCGCCCGCCCCAGGGAACCATAAGTTGACATCACCCCATAAAGCTCTTCTAGTGCTCCAACAAGTGGCTGCAAGCGCAAGTACACGTGGCTCAAAGACTCAACGCTGTTGACTGTTGTCTGCGATTTCCCAAATGTATTGTAATACTTGTTTTTTTACCCTGCAAAAAATCAGATAAGGCCACTGTCGTTTTTCTGGTAGGCGTACAGCTCGACACAGCTTGATACGGCCGCCACTTTTTGCTCTTTGATTGAGCTGTGTCATGCCAAATCGAAAAGCAAAAAGTGGCGGCAGAGACGCACTGTGTCGAGCTGTAGGCCTACCAGAAAAATGGCAGTGGAAGAGGCATTGGCTCAAAGACTCAACGTTGTTGACTGTTGTCTGCGACTTCTCAAATGTAATACTTGGGTTATTTACCTTGCAGGAAAGATGATAGGATGATTACAATAAGTTGAATACAAATATTAAGAAGATAAAGGCCAACTTTCACTTAAAATCAGATGGGAAGTCTACTTTGCTACGGATAGCCAACACTGTGCAACAACTGAGTCTACCAATATAAGAAGTCAAGGGACATTTTTGGACAGAAAACCTTAAAATACCATCGGTTTTAGGGAACTAATGAAATTTTATGAAACATGGGCTGTTCAAGGCCACTTTGCTGAGGCGAGCCAACACTGCACAACAACCAAGTCCTCAAACTAAATAAAAAAAATTAATACAATATTTGAGTATTCACGAGTGTTCCACAAAATTCGCTGCAAAAAAAAAAAAACAAAAAAAACAGCTAGGAAAGTGTAATTAGTGTCGCGCAGGTCTTGACGCGCTTACCCAGGATGGTGTGTAATAATTCATGTTTGTGCGGTATAGCAGCAGTGCTGGTGGGAGAGAGAGAGAGGGGGGGGGAGACAGAGAGAGTAAATTGGCTCTTTAGCTGCCGTGATGGCTCCCCGAGTGTTGTGACTGCACCGGTAATAAGGCAGAGATTCACTTACAGCCGCCCAGAGACACAGAGACAGGGAGAGAGAGAGAGAGAGAGAGAGAGAGAGAGAGAGAGAGAGAGAGAGAGAGAGAGAGAGAGAGAAAGAGAGAGAGACATAGGCTGAGGCTGAGACATGATGAGAGAAAGAGGGGGGGGTGGAGCAAGAGTGAGAGAGTGAGGCTGAAAGAATGGCAGAGAGAGAGTGAGCGCAAGACATAGAGAGAGAGAGAGCGAGAGAGAGAGCGAGAGAGAGAGCAAGGGAGCGAGAGAGAGGGGAAGAGAGGGAAAGAGAGAGATGGAGCAAGAGTGAGAGAGTGAGGCTGAAAGAAAGACAGAGGCAGAGAGAGAGAGAGAGAGAGAGAGAGAGAGAGAGAGAGAGAGAGAGAGAGAGAGAGAGAGAGAGAGAGAGAAAGCAAGAGAGAGAGAGAAAGCAAGAGAGAGAGAGAAAGAAAGAGAGAGGCTGAGCCTGGCAGATTATGAGGCACCACCAGCGATTACAGCTGACAGCATGCTGGCTTGACAATGACATCTCGCTTTTCTTTTTCCACCCCCTTCTTCTTTTTTCCCTTCTTCTTCCTTCCCTTCCCTTCTCTCTCCCCTTCCCCTCTCCTTATCTTTTCCCCACTCCGTCTGCTCTCCATATTCCACACGCATGGTGTGACGGTCGCAATGCTATTGTTTGTGGTGTGCAATTAGGAGGCTGTCCAGCTCCTCCAGAGAGCTCCGTTTCCAGTCTCTTATTCCCGCGACCGAGGCGGGAGGAATGTCAAGCAGGGCTGTCAGCAGATCTCCATGAGCACAAGAGGAGAGGAGGGAGTGTTGTGGTGGAGGTAGCCCCATAAACCAGAAAGTAGTTCGATCAGGGGTTATTTTTTTACATACTATATTCTTTAGGGCTTTTTTTTGCCATTTTTGACAGGACAGTGGAGGAGAGACAGGAAATGAGTGTGTGTGTGTGTGTGGGTGGGTGGGGGGGGACAGGGAAGGATCTGCAAATGACCTGTGCCGGAATCGAACCTGGGTCGCCAGAGTAGTGACCCAGTGCCCTTACTTTTAGGCCACGGCAGGGCCTAGATCAGTAACCTTTTTTGCACAAACGGCCCCTTCACCGCATCATAAGGCTGCCCAACGTCCCCTTCACCTCGTGATAAGCCTGGCAACGGCATCCTTACGGTGAAAAAATAAAATAGACTAATGCCCCCCTTGTGCAACTGAGCGCCCCCGTCTCAGCTGTTTCATTCTCAAACTGTGAATTTCATAAACACTTCCTTCGACATTGATCAAACTCTGCACTTTGTTCAATGCCTTCTGTACCCTTTACTAAACACAATGTTTTGGTGAAAATACAGAGCTCTGAGCACCATGTAGCACATGTGAAACGCTGTATATGTCGACTTTCAAATGCAGTCTATGCAGAACATTTTAAAAATGTGAAAATGCGTTACACAGGCAGAACCCAAACACAAACACCATAACTGAGGCAAGTCGGATGAAAGCGGGTACATCTAATTATTTTCGATTTCACACATCGCATACTTCAAAGATTGAATCATATAGCGATCGAAAGAGGAAAATAAGTTAATATCAAAAAGGAGTGCTTTGGAAACGAGTTTTTGAACTCCCTTGTAGAAAAGTGGATGCATAAAAAAAGAAGACACACAACACACACATGAACACACACGCACTCATACTGACACACACATGCACACACCTGTTGCAAGTCATCCAACAAGTCTCTCTGCAACCCATCATGCTGTTCAACCAAGGCTAATTTTTCTGCATGATGTAATTACACAGTAAAACACACTTTACTCTTTAATCTCTTTAATCAGCGAGTAATTAATTGTAATTCCCTCTATCCACAAGTTGCCTTGCCATCACAAAACAAAGCTAATGCGCAATTATGTGTAGTGTCTCGGGAAGTACGGCAGATTCAGGTACAAATGGAGATGGAAAATGAACTAAGGGAGAAATAAGGGAGTTTCATTGCAAAATGTTTTAAATTTTGCATCTTATTACTGGAAATTCAGGCGTCCTATTATCAATGTATTAATTTTTGCCATTCAAATATTTTGAGAACATACTTTTTCAACCTATACAAAATGCATTCCAAAATGGATATACGTACGTATGTATAAAATGTTGTAGATGCATGCAAAAATGTAAATGCATGTAAAAAAAAAATTCCAAAATGGATAATACGTATGTCAGTGTATATACAGTATAATAGTGATGGAGAGCCTTACCGGGATCATCCAGTTGGCCAGGTCTCCATGTTTGGACACTTGCATGGCCCCCAGCATGGTCAAATTAATGTGGCCGCTAAGGGAAGAGAGAGAAGGACTTATTAGAACATCCGGTAACACTTATATATATATATATATATATACTGCTCCTTTTTATTCCTTTTGAGACAAGACAGTAGGAGACAGACAGGAAATGAATGGGGAGAGAGAGACGAGGAAGGAATGACCCGGGCCGGAATTGAACCCGGGTCACCAGTGTAGCAGTCTGGTCCGTGTATCATCCGATCATTCAACTAATCCATTTGATATGGCAAACAGAAAACGAAATAACGACTCCATATTTTGTTTTCCCATTTTTCTTATAGGCAAAACATCGGGAGTTGTGTTGATTTTCCTTTTTTGCCAACTCAAAACAGAACAAGTAATAAACGAGAAAACCAAAACAAAATAACAAGTCTTATTTACTATTATTGGTCTCATTTTCCGCGGTGCTTTTCTATTGCTCGCCCAAGTAAGACACGATAGTGCAGAAGTGACTGCCAAACGCGCTGCTTTACGCATTTCCCCTAGGCCTATAGTCAGCCTGCTGATGCTCCTACTCCACTGAACATCTTTCTACCCTGGCAGCCCCCTTATGTCGGGGCCTGTGGATGGTAAAGCTAGCCCAACTCCTTTACGCACTGTAGCCTACTGTGTCTGGTCCAGTAGGCCTAGTATATGTGTCTACATAACCTCATTAATAATTGTGACTATCCAATGGGCTAAGGCTCCCTCCACTAAATCTTTGTATTAGGCTACTACAGGTGGAATGAGTTTTGATCGTTGGTGCGTGAGTCGGAACAAACTTTTCTTCCACTGCTTGGTACCGTCTGCTGATAGCCTATTCCTGCTATAGCGAGGTCTCCTCCACAGTTAAGGCGTATCTGGTTGCTATTTCTGCATGCCACATCAGCATTACTTCAGCTACTGTAGGCGAACGTTTGTGTAAGGTGCTAGACGTCTCCATCCGACCGGCCTCTACCTCTATCTGGCAAACCACCATGGAACACCTCCCTTGATTTGGATGCGTTGCGCATGGCCCCATTTGAACCCTAACGTGGACCTGAAGTGTCTTTCCATTAAGATGATACTATCCCTCGGTCTGGCCACTAACATACCCTACCAAGCGAGTCGGGTGAGTTACACGTGTTAGGCCTACATGTGCTGTCTGTCAAACCAGGCTGCGCAAAATTTACCCCAAATGGCACCATGGTCAACTGGCATCTCGCGTTTGTGCCCAAGGTCACATGCCTACAGACTGACGCGCCGTGAGAGACAAGCCGTGAGAGGGTAGCCTGTAATACACTCTATGACCCTTCACAGACGCCTCCGTGAAGAAAACAGTTTCCGCTGCCAGCCAAGGCAGAACAAATTTGGTGGACATTTCTTCATTCAACATCCCAATTAAAAATGATGCCTTGTGACATCATCACGAGACTCCACTAGATAAAGAAAACCAATAAATGCAAATTACTGTTAAAATTTTGTTTCGGTTTCCCTGTTTATGATTTGTTGCTTTGGGTTGAAAAACGAAAACAAACATCAATCCCCAATTTTTTGCTCATAAAAAAAACTGGAAAACGAAATCATTTTTTTGTTTTTCCGTTTGCCACAGTGAATGGAATAGTTGAATGATCGGATGATACACGGACCCAGTCCAGTGCCCAGCGGTTTGAGCCATGGCTGGGCTTATATCCGGTAACACTTGAACATGTCATGACAGTGTCAAATGATGTTATGACACAGTCATGCCCCCCTAGCGGCACCCATGTGTCATTGTCAGTGTCATAAATGTTTATGGTCATGGAAAGTTGACATTGTTTGGGCTGAATATTACTTAATGGCAACAGTCATAAAATGTTTATGACATTGACATGATGTTTATGACGTGTGCATGACTGCGTTACGACATTGTTATGACACCGCCATGTGTTACGTATGACATCGGCGTCAATTGTTACCGAATATCCTTTGCACACTATTGTTTTCCAAAACCAAATAATACAATTTGCCTTTATTGTGACATGATGGTAACCTGGTTCTGACGCGATGGTTGTTACATTGTCAATCGCTTAGCTCTGGAAAGGCGTGGGTGTGTTCAAAACAGCTCGAACCTGATTGGAGAATTCACATGCTTTTATTTTAATCAGTACCACCTCAACCACTGACTTGTATATAACCCGCCCCGCAATCCCGCCCAGCGATTCTGATTGGACAGGCTGTGAAATATCTGATTCCTTCGGGCTCGTCTAAAATTTCCAGACCCAAGTGCGAGCTCACAAAGTTTAACGAAGATGCACGAAGCATGTGTGAGAGCCAGGCTAACATGATGGTGGAAGAGTGAGAAAAGAAATGGGTAGGGGAGAGAGATGGGGTGGGGGTGGGGTTACAATTGGCCAGAAAGGGAAATAAGCTATGCATGGTTAGGAGGGAGCGGGACCCACAAAAACAATTTCCCTTATGTACTCTCCTGCAATTTTGCAGCAACTTCAATGCAGCCATTTGAAACATTACCTTACTTTAAAAAAAGACAAATAAATAAACAAATGTCTACCATAATATTTTGGAGCCATCCAAACTGCCATTCCCTTCTGTAAGCGAAAGAGGCGGATTTGGGACGGCTCCCCTTCAAAAGCAAATGAACCACAACGTGTGCCATCTGTGGGAGATGAGGCCCTGCGAGCAGCTGGCCATTCTCCAGCAGTAGAAGATCAGACATCAGCGGATGCAACGAGTGGCCGCCCCAAACAGTAGCAGCATTCTAAATAGCCATTTTTGGCACTTGTGAAAGATTGTGTGTGTGTGTGTGTGTGTGTGTGTGTCTGTGTGTGTGTCTGTGTGTGTGTGTCTGTGTGTGTGTGTCTGTGTGTGTGTGTCTGTGTGTGTGTGTCTGTGTGTGTGTGTGTCTGTGTGTGTGTGTGTCTGTGTGTGTGTGTGTCTGTGTGTGTGTCTGTGTCTGTGTCTGTGTCTGTGTCTGTGTGTGTGTGTGTGTGTGTGTGTGTGTGTGTGTGTGTGTGTGTGTGTGTGTGTGTGTGTGTGTCTGTGTCTGTGTCTGTGTCTGTGTCTGTGTCTGTGTCTAACTAGCAGTGAGACAGAGTTTTCTTGTAACTATCGAATTCAAATAGCCATTTTGGCACTTGTGGAAGGCTATGTTTGCGTTTCATTCGTAGAGAGAGTTTTTGAAAAATATTACATTCAACTTGTGATTATTCACTTCAGCAAGGCTGAAGCCCGAGAGCGTAAATCAATTTGCCAAAGGGAGGGCAGATGAATCCACATTGAACTGCAAAATATAAAGCACTCAAGGCTAACGCAATTGGGTGTATTCACCTCAACTAAGCTGCTCAAGTCACCCTCAACAACCATTTTACATTTTCAATCCAAGGTCGCTCCGACCTCCATCACTCATCTACATGTAGAGTCCATTCCATTTGGATGAGGACAACTTGCCGATCAGAAAAGTACCAACTTTAAGGATCTGTTGGAAGGACATGAACGGAGTGAGAAAAAGAAAACTTAAAGAAAAAATGGAAGATTAAGAACGGTAAAACAAAAAAAGAAAGAAAAAGAACAGTAAAGGATATTCTTAACATCTGTCTCTGTCTCGGTAACTATGTGTCTCTAAAATTCACCTGCTTGCTCCCAAGCCAAATACACGGATGCGTCGCTGCAGATGTGAGGCTGTTATTCAAAGACGAAGCTGTAAAGATATCCCTGACTCATCCACAATCGATTGTTCCTCCGTCCAAATTTATGTCACTGCAGCTGCAAGATTCCAATTTCGAGCCTATGTGAGTGTGCGTGTCTCTTCCTCTCTCTCAGTCTATCTGGGTGTACGTCTCTGAATGTACATACCGTGTGTGTGTGTGTGTGTGTGTGTGTGTGTGTGTGTGTGTGTGTGTGTGTGTGTGTGTGTGTGTGTGTGTGTGTGTGTGTGTGTGTGTGTGTGTGTGTGTGTGTGTCCAAGACGTCAAAACTGCCTTCAGCCTGTGAGCCGTTCCCTGCTCCCTCTGCTCCCTTCAACCAGTGCCACTGTGCTATTAGCAGGCAGATTTATGGCGCTTATTGGATCTCCTGAGGGGCAGAGTGGCGCTGAGGAGGTGGGTGGTAAAATGAGTCAGCCGCACAGGCCACAACGCAAGTGGGACCAAAATGCACCAGGAAGAGGGAAGGAGGGAGAGTGGGGGAAAGATGTATACATGCGCCAACTGACGCCATTGGTCCTGAAACACCATTGGGGTGATGCAGAAAGCGAAAGGGAGAAAGTCAGGGAGCACAATACATTATTTGTGTCTGGAGCAGCCATGGATTCACAGTGGTGGCGGTTTGCGAAGAAGCATAAAGTCTAAAGGCAACAATGCATTCATTCCACATTTCCTCCTGTAGTAGGTCAAGTGATTTCTCCGATTATAGCTCATCTTGCCCTTCCATGGCTTTGTAGAATACTGGAACAGCCTTGGATTCAAAGTGTATGAAACCTCAAAAAGCAGAAATTCTACTATACTGTCCTTATTTCCTCGCAATGATGTCAAAACAAGTTTCATGTTGAGAACAGTGCATTGCAAACAGTGCTTTGCATTGAATCAAACGTGTCGGACGTGATTTGTGTGCTCATTAGTATCAGTTGGTGCAGACAGCGATCGATCAAGACTGTCAGGTTTTGTATCAAAGATTACTGAGCGGAGCAAGGTTGCTCACAGAGCAGGGCTCTACATTTTTTTTTTCATCACCAGCCAAAATGGCTAGTGGATGTTACTCTTACTAGCCAAACCCACACTCACTAATGGGTCAAGGCTAGTTTCCTTTTCTTTTTCTTTTCTACCAGCCAAACTGATTTTTCACCAACATTTGGCTGGTTGGCAGGTGTTAATCTAGAGCCCAGATCATAAATAAGTAGTTACCCTGAATCAATACGGACACCATTTTGGTATGACAACATTTTCAATCAATTCACACTCAATTAACTCTGCATTTCCAGTAACATCAAGCTGAGCACAAAAAATGACGAGGGCACGCGAGTTTTGCAGATAGCTTGCGCTGTGTTGAGGGTTGTTACACGCAGCCCAAAAGAAACAACAGCCCCAGAAGAAACAACAGCCCAAACATCGGCAATCCCCTTACTGTTTCAACAACGCAGTGAGAACAATGCACAGGCAAGATGGCAACTCACGCTTTATGCATGGAATATTTCAATTAGATTTCACAAACATGTGAAAGGGGAGAGTGAAGGAGAGGGTGTTTGTGTAACCTGTGTGCATGCTTGAGTGATCTCTTCAGGGTGATTGCTTGACAGAGAGCATACTGATCGGTTTAGTCAGTAAAATTAGGGCAAACATCTCCATTAGCTTTTGTAACTTGGAATGTCTGTAACATCCACGTGAAAACGCCAAACGCCCGCAAACTGCTGTTCAGTCAGAAAACAAAGTGTCCACCTGTCCCCAGTGTCTGTCTATGCTACTTAGCACAGTGGTATTTAAAAGTCCTCCACTAATTCCCAAACCAACATCACTTCAAATGGGCAGCAAGTATGCACACATGAAATAACACTGAAGTGAGGGGGAAAAATTCGCTCTGCACTAGGGGTGTGACGAGATCTCAGATTAAACTCCCGTTGCCTTAAAAATCTGTCTCGCGAGATTTGTGATCCAGAAAGTTTTTTTTTTTATAAGTTTGCAAAATCACTGCAAAATGGAATAATTAGTGATGGAATTTGTAATCATGGACCACACACTGCAAAATGTGGGATCATTTCCATTCCAGTTGTTTGGAGTTGGCAAAGCGAACTATCTTCGCTGGTAAATTAGTTATTGGCTAATGCGAATAAGCTAACTAGCAATTTTATTAGCATAATTAAGAAACTATTAGGGAACCATTAGCGAACTATTAGAGAATTTATCTTACACAATAACACCAACCTAGATAAACCATAAGAATAAGAAGACAGATTTAAATATTGAGGTTTCAGTTGTGGTAGCCTAGCCTACTATAGGATCCTTGTTGATTTAGCCAGTGACATGGCATGAATGCTGCTGCCTGCAATGCACACTGGTGGGAGGGGAGAGAATGGAAGAACCGATATGGGAGAGTGAGAAATAAATTAGGCCTACAGCATCTCTATCAATGAAACAGCAATGCGTTCATGGTTACTGGATGTTAACCCTGTATTACACTGTCTGTACAACTCGGTTAGATAAAATGTCCTTAAAATCTCGTCTCGTCTCGATCTCGTTAACCCAATCTCGTGTCTTGTCTCATGACCTGAGTGTCTCGTCACACCCCTACCCTGCACTCATATTAAAGTCATGTGAAAAGGATTACAGGAAACGTTCACATTTTAGTTCGTTAACAATGTTTGCACATGCATAATTGCAACTATATTCATTCAAATCTGTTCAGAAATGGTTGTAGCCCCAAATTGCCTGTTTTTTTGTTTGTTTGTTTTTGTGTTTTGATGGAAAATCGTGATAAAAAATGGAAATCGAGATGTTCTGTGAAAAATTTGTGATATGACATTTTTGGCATATCGCCCACCCCTATGTAATGAAAAAAAAACATAATTACCATAGTACTACACAGACAGAGCTGACCGAGCACATGGCCTTTGGTAATACTGTACATTACGACTTGGTCACTGCCATTCTGGTAACAGCTGAATTATAACAGGGGTAATGTCTTAGGCGGTAAAGACATGCAAGAAATGTGTATAGGAGGTTCTAACAGTCCAACCCCCTTTTCCATTTGCATTGCTATTATCCCCTTAGTACAGGGGTCAGGAACCTATGGCTCTAGAGCCACATGTGGCTCTTTTGGGATCTGTATATGGCTCTTACTTATCTAGGGTTGCCAACCATCCCTTGAAATATGGAATCGTCCTGTATTTATAAATAAAAGTACGGGTTCCATACTGAGTTGAAACGGGACAAGGGAGGTTAAAAAGTGTTAAAATGCAGGAAATTACATCTAAGAAATACAAAATTCTCCCAGACCTTCACCACAATGAAGTTGACAGTTGACAACCCTATACTTACCTGTTATCAATAAAACTAATAACCTGACAGTACACTCTAAAATTGTTGGGCTTATTTGAAATACATGCTTTATTCAGTGTTTTTTTTTTTTAAATGGTATGGCTCTCATTAACATTTCTTTTTAAAAATTTGGCGTTTATGGCTCTCTCCACCAAAAAGGTTCCTGACCCCTGCCTTAGTACATTAAACTAGGATAATAGGACCCACGAAAAGTCTAGTCAAGCGTTTCAGGTTGAATGGTCATACATAAATTGCCTGTCAAGTTGACAGGAAAGCAATTACTGTCTGTTATTTACCTTACACTCACTTCAGTCTTCTTGGATCCCTTTAAGCAGTCACACTGAATTCATCTGTTTATCTCCGTCAACACATAATGCTGCTGTACCTTTATGTGACAGTGCATGTACAGTCCCAGGAGAAAGTTTGTACACCCTTTGAAATTTCTTACATTTCTGTCAAAATTGATAATAAAACATGGTCTGATCTTCCCGGAAATCTCAAGAAGGAACAATCAGAGTCTGCTTTAATTAATTCCACCCAAACATTTACATGTTATCATATTTTTATTGGTCATAAGGCCATAACATTCACAGGAGAGCAGGGCATAAGTAAGTACACCCTTGCATTAAGTAGGTTTTAACCCTCAGTTAGTTGCAATATCATCAACCGGACTTGTCCTGTAGTTGCAGATCAGATTAACAAAACAATCTGTTTGTATCTTGTCTCCTTCTTCTTTAGAGAACTGCCTCTCGTCAGCAAGGTTTGTGGGATGTCTGGAGTGCATAGCTTTCTTGACTTCATGCCATATAATCTCAATTGTTTTTTTGTCAGGGCTTTGACTGGGCTATTTCAGAATGTGTATTTCATTATTATGAAGCCATTCTAAAGTCGATTTGCTTCTAAAGTATGGGTTGTTGTCACATTTCAGGACCCATACTCTTGTGTGCTTCAACTGTGTGACAGACTTCCTCACGTTTTTTCTGTAAAATATCACAATAAACTTGAGTTCCTTGTTCCACTGATAATAGCAAACTGTCAAGGGCCTGAGGCAGCAAGGTAGCCGCATATAATGATGCTCCCGCCACCATACTCAGAAGAGGAGATGTAACCAAGAATAGCTAAAAATGGGATTCATTCTGACAATCTAAAATGAATGGGGTTTCTGTCCAAAAAAATATTGCTGCACCTTTGAGGTTTGCGAAAAAGCATTTATATGCTTCATAGAATTACTGCAAAATATTCTGTAGACCAACGTTGAAACCAAAGTTAAAATTGTTCAGGGGAACACACAATGTCATGTTTGGAGGAGATCTGGAGAACCACACCTTCACAAAAACATCATCTCCACCTTTGAGTATGGTGGCGGGAGCATCATTATATACGGCTACCTTGCTGCCTCAGGCCCTTGACAGTTTGCTATTATCAGTGGAACAATGAACTCAGAAGTTTAGCGAGATATTTTACAGAAAAAAGGGAGGTAGTCTGTCACACAGTTGAAGCACACAAGAGGATGGGTGCTGAAATGTGACAACAACCCATACTTAAGAAGCAAATCGACTTTAGAATAGCTTCATAATAATGACATACACATTCTGGAATAGCCCAGTCAAAGCCCTGACAAAAACAATTGAGATTATATGGCATGAAGTCAAGAAAGCTATGCACTCCAGACATCCCACAAACCTTGCTGACGAGAGGCGGTTTTCTAAAGAAGAGGGAGACAAGATACAAACAGATTGTTTTGTTAATCTGATCTGCAACTACAGGAAACATCTGGTTGAGGTTATTGCGACTAACTTGGGGTTAAAACCTATTGAATGCAAGGGTGTACTTACTTATGCCTTGCTGTCCTGTGAATGTTTACATCTTATGGCCAATGAAAATATGAAAACTTGTAAATCTTTGGGTTGAATTAGTTAAAGCAGACTCTGGTTGTTCCTTCTTGTGATTTCCGGGAAGATCAGACCATGTTTTATGACCAATTTTGACAGAAAGGTAAGACATTTCCAAGGGTGTACAAACTTTTTCCTGGGACTGTATATATACTGATTTTAGATCAACTTTTTGTTGATCATTTTTTCATGCTTTTACATAATGATGCCTATTTTGCGCCTTTACATATAGGAAACGCATTTGACTTTTGTTTTATTTATCTCCGTTGGTACATTGCACTTTGCTTTTATCAGATGTCTTTTCATACTTAATTTAATACTCTATGCTTTTTACACACTGCTGCATATTGAGTGGCACTCTGCCTCTGCCTCCATGAAATGCAATATACAAATAAACCCTTGGCCGTCCCCTCGCCACGAGTCTTGCTGAGGCGACTGCCCACATGGAGAGGGGCAGTCTGTTGATGATTAGTGCTGTGATTATCTGTGCTAATGGAACAAAGGGACAGAGAGTGGAGAGCCATCAGTCTACAAACCTACGTGATCTCTGCTCTCTTTTGCCTACCCTCTGTTCTTTCTCTTTCTTCTGCTCACTTCGCCTCTCCTTTCTTCATCTCGGTTCCCCCACTCCCTCTCCTCTGTATCTCTGCTCTTCTTCAGCTCTCCTCTCTTTCCTTTCCCTCTCATCTCTCTCCACCTCTCTCTCATCCCCTTTCTGCTGTAGTTCTCCTCTTCTCTAATATTCTCTCTCTCTCTCTCTCTCTCTCTCTCTCTCTCTCTCTCTCTCTCTCTCTCTCTCTCTCTCTCTCTCTCTCTCTCTCTCTCTCTCTCTCTCTCTCTCTCTCTCTCTCTCTCTCTGCCTTCCTGTGCTCTCCTCGCTTCCATTCTCATCCTCTCCACAATCTTCACCTCGGTCCAGCTCTCCCTCTCCACTTGCCTGTTACCCTTCTCTCTTCTTCCTCTCTCCTTTCTCTACATCCTCTTCTCTGTCCCTCTCATGTCCCCTTTCCTCTGTAGCTCTCCTCTTCTCTTCTCTATGTTTTCTCTCCTCTCTCTTCATCTCGCCTCTCCTCTGTGGCTCTCGTGCCCCCTCTCGCTCGCTCGCTCGGCCAGGTCTAATTGCTTCATCGACTGCCAGCAAATGGCCCGCAACTGACCCGCCACCACCGCCGCCACATCACCGCCAGCCCATATCAAACACCGACGGCAACAGCTGAAAAACAAGCCGGGCTCATTCTCTTTTTTTTGTTTCTTTCGGCTTAGCGCTCCCTCGTTTGCTCACTACACTGTGGCCAGTCAGGCGGGCAGTCTTCGATTAAAAGGGAAACGTGCGCCTGTTCTACTGATTGTGTGGAAATGTCAGGACAGTGTGTGTGTGTGTGTGTGTGTGTGTGTGTGTATATGAGTGTGTGTGTGTGTGTGTGTGTGTGTGTGTGTGTGTGTGTGTGTGTGTGTGTGTGTGTGTGTGTGTGTGTGTGTGTGTGTGTGTGTGTGTGTGTGTGTGTTTGTGTGTGTGTGTGTGTAGGAGCTGGGCTCTGGGCAGTACAACCCGAGGTCAGCAAGGTCATGTAGGATAACCGCTAATTGGAAATTCATACACCAAATTCAAACACCCTGATCTTTTGTGTGCATGTTGTATACATCACTGTTTCTCAACCTTTTTTTAGGCGAGGCACCCTTTCAATTCATGAAAAAATTCAAGGCACCCCAAACCAACAAGCCGTAACATGGCATCGTACCCGATACCACAAAAGCTTAAAAAAGTAACACATTTGGAGACGTCACACGACCTACGTTCAAAGTTGCAGCTGACTGGGGCGACCTATATTTACTTTACAGATGAAAGGTTCCACTGACTAGCATTAACTTATCAATTTAGACAAATATGTATCATATTACATAATTAATTTATCAGCCATGTTTCCCGGCCCCGGCACCCCTGTTGAGAAACACTGGTATACATTATATGTCAGCATTGTCCCTGTATTATATATTTTTGTGTACATGTTTTTTAGATTCCATGTTACATGTGTCAGGTGTCTTATAGCTTATATGTAAGAACACCCATTTTGACCAGTTTACCAACAGGTACCAATAAAATAGCCTGAACTGAACTGATTGCAAAGAAGAGTTTGTCCAAAAGAGAACGCCACAGATATGCATTTGTGAGTGAATAGCCAGTGCCTAAAGGCAGTGTGATACACACTGCATGGCATCAGCAATAATTTTATCTTTCAGCTGGCAGACAGACAGACAAACAAACTAACAATCCTCCTCGATACTGGCCTTACCCGACTGCTGAGGTCGCTGTTTAGTCTAGCCTTTTTGACCTCAGAAACTTGATGACAAAAAGGTTCAGCCGTTTAGGTGTTCAGCTATCGTCACTGTGACACGACACTCCACAACACACTGTGGTCACTCCACACCATGAAATTGCATTTATGCCTATACCGTGCCAGGGGGCAGCCCCCCAACGGCATCCCAAGGGAGCAGTGCGGCGGTATGGTACCATGCTCAGGGTACCTCAAGTCATGGAGGAGGATGGGGAAGAGCACTGGTTAATTACTCCCCCCACCGACATAGCGGGTCGGGAGTCGAACCGGCAACTTTTGGGCTTCAAGTCTGACGCCCCAATCACCTGACTGCCCACTGCCCAAGTGAAGGGAAGGGCCTACTATTGATTGTTTACATTTATTGCCATTTCAGCAGCTATGATTATATCATGGCCAATACAGATAAGAGAAAACATCATCTCACGTTTACAAAACTAATGAAGGAAAGGGAGAGTGGAGGGGTAGAGTGGAGGCAAGGGGCCAAAGCAGGAGGGAAGTGGAGGGCTGATGGGAGAGGAACAGGAAGTAAAGGAGACGCGCTCACACTAACG
>NC_085877.1:11703620-11803620 GCF_034702125.1 Engraulis encrasicolus | reverse complement strand
GATTGTACCAATCACTGGCTAGATAGTCATAGCACACAGTACACACACAACCCTAGAAATCGGACCACCATCAAAGTAAGTCTACTTTGGACGCGTACAAGCCGCCAGTACCTGTTACCGTACCTAACCTAAAACCAGCTGGCGTGCTCACACCGCAATTCTGAAGTTGGTTCGCGATGCAAACCAAAAAATACTTCTTTTCTCTGTGAACCGTGATGACAACATGGACGTCAGCAGGTTCATCCGGGTAACAACAGAAAAGTGCAGAGCTCAGTATGAACGCAGAGAGTTCGCAGGTAAGCACTTTAGTTCCAAGCGTAACTGGTGCGGGAGAGGGCAAAGGCACCGTTCCGGTCAGCCTGAAAAGAGCATCAGTGGAATGCTAACCCTTACCAGGCCGAGGATGCCGTTCTCGCTCTGCAGGTGGACGGTGATGTCGGGCTTGATGAAGTTGCTGGCCAGCATGGGGATGCCGATACCCAGGTTAGCTGGGGAGACAAACAACAGGTCACAATCAACGCTAAACAGCAAAACCATAGCACAGCAACAAGTCCAAGCGAACAAATAGGTAATATACAGACTTTTATGTACATTATATACGTTACTTAAAGCATAGCTGAGGCATCCATCATGAACAGAGAGCACAACAACAGCAGAGTAACAACTCCAAGTGTATTATTGGGGTTGTAAGTTACAGAGTATAATATGCAGTCATGATGGGATAACCTGGATTCAATAGTTACAATCCTGGTTTTACCTGCCCAATTCAACCAGGTGATTGGTTGAATGATCACCTGGTTGAATTGGATAGGTATGGGAACTAGTTAATTGTGAGTTGTAACTGGTGAATCCAGTTTGCCCATCACTGATTATCCAGTATTTGTCTTGAAGCAATGGCGAGGCACCAATAATGTGGTTTCTGCTTGATCCGTTCATTCACCATGAGCAGCAGATACACCCCACAGCAATATCTGAAATACCAGCACGTGATGCGTGTAGTTCAGAAAGCATGGGGGAATAAAAGGCCTGAGAATTCAGAGAATTCCACATACAGACCGTTCTTTCAGAAAATTGTGAATATGGCAGTCATACATTTTTTGGCATTTGAATTTGACTTTGCAAGTGCTTCAAGGATTTGGCCATGAGAGTGCCTAGAGAAGTTGAAAAAAATAGTGGGCTTCTTTCCTTCAATAAAATATCTGCAAAACAAACCTCTACAATGAAAAGGACTTTCGTATAAAAGATATTGTATAAAACCCCTCCAGACCAGAGATGTGTCAAAAAGATGACTCCTTTGTAAAGGCAAGATGGAGAGCATTTTTACAATGGTCTGACTGACAAGCAAGACAAGCTCTTTCTTCCGTACCATACATTCCATCCTCAAACTCGAGGGCAGCGCGGCGGATGATCCTCTCCCTCACAATGTCAGAGTCCTTCTTTGGCTTTGGATTCTGGTCTTGAGCTTTCTTCACTGTTCTCCTCTGCGGACAAGAGAGAAGATGTCAGGGAGAGGAAAAGACGGACAGACAGAAGGAGACAGAGAATGAACGACAGCATCAGTGAGAGTGAGGTGGGGAGAGATAGGATAAAGGAGCGACAAAGAGAGAGGGAGGGTGTGTTTGAGTGAGACCATTGAAGACAGTGTGAGTAAGTCGGCAAAGGATAGAAAGAGGAGAGATGTGGACAGAAAGATAGGCAATACAGATAGAGATGAGGGGAACAAGAGGAAGGAAAGGGGAAACAGGAAAGTGAACAGGGGACTTCCAAAAGAAATACATGGAGGACATGAGGTCAGCAGGTAACACATGAGAACAAGACAGGTAGAGAATGAGAGAGAGAGAGAGAGAGAGAGAGAGAGAGAGAGAGAGAGAGAGAGAGAGGGGAGAGAATGAAAGACAGAGAGAGTGTGTGTTGTGAAGAATGGAAAAAGGCAGAGAATGGAAGAATAGGAAAGACTGGAAGGGCCAGACAGATAAGATGAGTGGTGGGATGAAACAGACATATTGGGAAACAAGGAAAAAATATATGGGGAGAAAGATTATGAAAGAGGAGAAGAGATGAAGGATTTCAAGTGACAGTAGACTCAGGGAACTCTCTTGACAGCAAGTGGGGTCCTCTCTCACCTCTATCCTCTTCTCGTAGCTGCCGCCCTGCACGATCCGGTGCACGTAGATGCTGGGAATATGGATGTCCTCCTCAGCAAACGAACCAACGTCCACCACCTCCTCCACCTGCCAAACACAAACAAACCCCAACATCGTTAGAACCATCATCAGGACAACCACCATCTGCCCCCCAATCCTCAATTTCGGAACCATTGATCAAAACTCCTCCACCTGCCAGCTCCAACACACACATAACGTAAATAAAAGTACTCATGACAAACCATCAAAGATCGCACGATGACCTAATGGTCAGAAGTGATCTCCACAATGATCTAACTAACCCATCCATTGTCTTATGGTAATGATAGTGGTCATTACTACAAAAGCCATTAGAAATAGCATGGGCGGTGGCACTCTGACATGTTATTCACTGGGAGAAGAATGGCTATTTAGCCTAGTAAAAATCCAAGACAGTCTCTCACATTATGTAAAGATGCTATGGACTGACAGGAATCTTGAAAAAATCTATAACATTGTACAGTATATGGGTCCTGTTGTGTCCATATAATATAATATAATATAATATAATATAATGTAATATAATATTATATAATATTATATAATATAAAATAATTGTTTGTCGCACCCTCACATACCATGACAAAATAACCCTGGCTAGAAGAGTTACATAAATCTATCCTAAATGAGTGACTGTGGGTGGCAGTGTATGCCTCAGATTCACCACATCAGAGTTTTTCAGAGGAAGGGCAAACACACAACACCCAAAGTACTCTAGCACTCTTGGGCATTTCGTGATGACATGGCATTCATTTCCAAGGCTTTCCGATGTCACCGTGATTCACAGAGCGCTGGCTAACTGCAACGCATGGGTGCCAGTGTGAAGCGAAATTGCCATTGAGGAGGCTTAAGGTGTACACTCCTCTGGGTGAGGGGAGCTCTCCAAGCCCACCTGATTTCTAGCAGAGCTGCGGTCGCTGACACAGTATAGCTGGCAGTTATGTATTAGAGTAAGTGACAAATGCCGTTGACAGTAAAGGGGGGGAAAACTCTTAGCCCACTAGCCACTACTTATCAAGCAATGACTGATGGTTTCTAGGTGTCATATACATCTTGTGGGAAGACAAAAGACAAAGAAAAGGACATCGAACAAATGTTGGATGGTTTTCTGGTGTTTTATACCTCTTTTATGGGAGGCGAAAATACCAAAAAAGGAGGAGGCACGAAAAAATAGGGAACATAAACAGGATAGCAAAAGATGATGAAAAGCACTGTTGCCGCATGTTGCTCATTTTGGGGCTTTATGGTCATCCAGCCGACTGAAAAAATCTCTAGTTGGAGTTAATCTCCCAGGCGAGGCACGACCAGATGACAAGCACATCAAGACCTGAGTGGTACAACAACATCTGTTGTCCTTCTCGCCCCAAATCTGAGTGGTACCACAACAGCTCAACATCTGTTGTCCTAACCGCCCCAAATCTGCACCGCTCACAAGCTCACGAGAGGATAGAATGCCAAAGAGGGCTGTTCAGGGCCGAGACGCAGCAGAGGCTGGGTCGTTTTTATTTAATTTTATTACATTTATTTATTTTTTAAACAGATTACACCACATTCACTCACAAAAACTGTGAAACAAAGAAAAATGTCTGCAATCTTAGATCCTTTTGTTAATTTAATAGCCGAGCTTTTCGGTTAGAGACCTGAAGACCAGGTCAGATTCAAACCCGGATCCCCATAGGCCATTAATCCATTGATATTGCTGGATTTTACATTAATAGTTTGTCCACTAATATTGCTAGAAATTCACAGGATAACAATTCAATCCATCAATAACCACATACAGTAAATGTACTTTTAGTAACCAAATTATGGAATTATAATTATGTTAGCTGTTAGCCGTTAACCTGTGGATTTCCTGGTTTTTTTAAATGATTTTTGTTGTCCGCGACCCCCCTTCAGTACCTCCGCGAGCAAGGGTCCCGACCCCCAGTTTGGGAACCACTGTCAGTGAGCCCATTCTTGGACAGGTGCACCACAAGGACCTGATGGATTGTGTTTAATAGTTCAGTTTTGCAGTTCGTCTGAATATTTTAATGAATCCATGCTCTTTAATGTTATGCAGCTTCACATGAAATATGATATATTTTCTAAAGGAATCGTACAATATACATTTGAAATACAATTAAGTTACATTTAGGGGACCTAGAGAAGGTGGGGTCTGTTTTAAAGGTGACTGCTTTAAATATAGGCCTAAAGGGCAGGGAGAAATCCTGGTTTGTGTTCATAGTACGGCCCTTATAGGACTTTTACAGCCCTCGGATGAATTTGAAGTGGCCCTGGCCTCGAATGAAAAAGGTTCCCTAACCCCATGACTGCCCTAATAGTACTTCAGTACAAAAGTATTCGTAGCATGTCAACACTTTGCCAAAACATATAAATCAGCCGTGCACTTGAGATTGCGGCCTTGACAAAGAAAGGGCCAAAGCAGCGTTGCTTCCAAACACATAAAATATTTTACAAAGAAAGCACCCAGGTCACGAGTCACAACAAACCCACTTTGATGAGTGGTGATATGTTTTTTTTTTTTTGCTCAGCGTGTATGGAGCAAACAAAACAAAACAAAATCCTTGTATGAATAAAATGTATTGCCATCAATCCTTGACTTCGTGAGCAATAGACCTCGGTCCGTGTGCATGGGTAAATTCTACTCCACATTCATGAACCTTCTGTCTGTCTGTATTAAATATCCATTGCTACATCACTTGGTCTTCAACCTTGTTTACACGTATATGTATATACAAGAATCCTTTTGAGACTCTCGATCCACACAACGGCGATTTCTAAAACACACCGGTCATACAAAATGGTGATTTTGTTTGTCCATATGCGGTGTAAATGGGATCAATATGAGTAAAGGGATACAAATATCAGTTTTTAAACATTTATACTTTGCATGATGCACATAGTGACTGGACCGCATAACCCCCCCCCCCCCCTCCCCCCGCCATGCCCCCCCCCCTCCACCCCTCCCACAACAATCAGTAACAACTATTACAATGAGAGACTTTTTTTATATCTGAATGTTTAATGTGAAATAATCTATTTATTTATTTTTGTATGTATGCTACTAGACACCTAAATTTCCTTCGGGATCAATAAATGTTACTCTATTCTACTCTACTATAACCAAGGCCTCAATCCACATACAGGGATATTCCACCTCCTCTCTTCTCCATCCTGTGACAGTGCCCACTCCATCTGACTGCTCATCAGTACAGCATATGGGATATTGCCATGCCATCTCTCCCCAATTACCTCCAGCAGTAACTGTGCAGAAAAGGCAGCAGCAGTCATTGTGTCCATTTCCCTTTTACTATCAATCACTTAAACTACCCATTTTGGGGATATTCCGTCAGCATCATTTTCCCAATTAACCTTATGGAGTCTGGGATTTTGTCGGCTCTGCCCACTCCACTTGACAGCAGTATGTGCATTATGGGCTGGCCCAATTACCCCCAGTGGTGACCATACAAGAGCAGGGGCAGCAGCTTCCCTACTTGGAGACTTTTCTACACACTAATGTGATCTGCCTAATGGCTGAAGCTGTATCCAAGGGTGTCCTATATGTGAATATGTAATGTAGATTTTGTGTTACATCACTCGTTATGTGTACAATCATTGTTCTGTCCACTCCATCTGACATTCAGCTGTAGTGCATCATATACGCATAGCGGCTCCCCAATTACCAGTAGTAACTATACAGCAGCAGCAGCAGCAGCTGCAAAGCTTCGAGGCTTTACTACACACATAAAATCACAGCGCCAACTACCAACTTCTCTCCCTTGATTCAATTCTTCTGTCTTTGTGCCATTCTATATTTTACTACCCATCTCTCAATCACTTAATCTACCCATTTTAGGGGAAATTCCGTTGGCACCATTCACAGTCAGCTTACTGGTCTGGTATTCCATTGGGGGGTTCTGCTGCCGTGTGCCCACACCATCTGACACGCAAAAGTAGAACATGTATCTACAATATACAGTATGCAACATTGACCAAGGCAGCCCGAACGAGCGAGCGCGAGAGCGAGAGCGAGAGCGAGAGAGAGAGAGAGAGAGAGAGAGAGAGAGAGAGAGAGAGAGAGAGAGAGAGAGAGAAAGACAGAAAGACACCCATCACTTCAGCACTACCCAGGGACGGATTATAAGACCATGGGCCTCTAGGCCAAAAAACAATAAAGGGACCCATGAATGGTGGTAGCTTACAAAAAGATTCAAGGTTTCTAACCAGCTGTTATAGACCCTATGTTGTTGGGAGTTCAGGGGTAGGTCTTCTAAAAGAGTTCGAAAATACAAATGTGATTTCTAACGCAATATGAAAAAGACAATATAGAGAGGGTGGTCCTCAGGGCCCCCTTGACTCTTGGGTCCATGGGCCTGGGCCCGGTATGCCCATGTAATCCATCCTTGGCACTACAGGCTCTACTGGCAAGAGACTGGACAGGCTGAATCTCATTTTTTTTTTCAGTGTATCCTTCCTGTGCCCTCTCCCGGGCAGAGTGCTAATGATGTAAGCGGCAGTGGTGGTTGACCTCAACCTCGACCGCCTCTGGCAACAAGTCACCCAGGGTTTCCCCCAGCACTTTACAGTCAAGGCGACCAGAGAGAGAGTGAAAGTGAAAGTGAGAGTGAGAGTGAGAGTGAGAGTGAGAGTGAGAGAGAGAGAGAGAGAGAGAGAGAGAGAGAGAGAGAGAGAGAGAGAGAGAGAGAGAGAGAGAGAGAGAGAGAGAGAGAGAGAGAGAGAGAGAGAGAGAGCTGCCTTGGGCTTAATGTATGTAAGAGTGAGCTATATATGGTTAATATATGTCTAAGGATGTGTGTAATGTGTCGTGTGTAATGTCTTCATGCATACATATGCAACTTGACAACTTAATTTCCCCCTGGGATCAATAAATGATAAATGATACTCTACACCCTACCATCTTGACAACAAGCGCCTACCACCTTGACTAGACCCCTGACTGGAGCATAAAACAAACTTGCGGCATAATACTGCAGATTTATACGATAACACAAAAACTACAAAGCAAACATGACAGTGGCCACAGTGGAGTTCATTAGTAGTGTGTGGCTGTATTGAGGCTCAAAACGGCAAAGACACAGTGGTGATTTCTGTCCTTTAATTAAACAAGGCGAATAGTAAGCCCTCAGGATGTATGTGCCTGTGAGTCCAGTTGCGCATGTGTCCATGTGTGTGTGTGAGCGTGTGTGCATGTGTGTTCAGATATGAGAGGAGTCACACTGTGTTGCTGAGGTGACTACAATTTTCTCCTCGACCGGGGAGATGAGGGGAAGTAGAGGTGGGGTAAATTTCTGCTAATCTTCCACCACAATTCACAATCACAAAATGTTGTAAGCTGTGAACAACACAGCTTGGGAGATGTGAGAAGGGAAAAAAACAACAACGAAATACACCACCACTAACTCTCCTACCAACCAAAGCCAACACTTCAGCAGCACTGCCTGTTCCAAGCGTAGCACGCCAATAACCAAAATAAAGAAAGAAAGACAATGAAACCACTAGAGCTGAAGGAATAATAACAATCATTGCCCAACATAAATTACTGGTCCAATTTGCTGTCTTGCTGCAAATCACGCCGTGCCAACAGTTGGACAGTGCAGTAGTCATAGCAGGTGGTGTTTACTACGCCACACATTTCCGAACTGCACTAAGTAATGTGAGCAGAGGTGTCAAAAGTAAAAGTAAGAGTGAATTCCTGACCCAATCGTGGCTTAGTCGTCTGGGCACTGGAATGCTAAGCGAGCAACCCAAGTTCGCTTCCCGAACCGGGTCATTTCCCGATCCTCCCCCGTCTTTCTGTCCCACTCGTTTTCTGTCCCTCTCTTCACTGTCCTGTCTTAATAAAGTAAAAAAAAAAAGCCTAAAAAAACTGGGGGGAAAAAAAGAGAGTAAATTCATGGTGTAAGTACGACACTAGCACATGATATTACATGGCTATTACACCTGTTAGCCCACTGTACCTAAGATGTAGATAGCCTGTGTTACTGAAAAACATGAAATTACTGAAAACAAAATCTTACTAGAACCCACCACAGATTTGATCCAACCAGGGAAGAGTTAGCTGATCGTAAGACAAGTACACAGGCCTGCTAGTTACTCAGATAAGTTACATGGGTTGGAAGGAGACAGTGGGTTCTTTTCAATATGAGGACTGCCTCCCGTCCTCCACCTGTGCTTGTGGCCTGGCGTTTTGCTGCCGCCCCGCCTCCGTGCAGAAAACAAACAAGTTTCCCCGCTGTCAGCCCGCGCTGCCTGGGGGACTATTCTTCATTCACCATCCAGATTGCAGATGAGAAAATGACATCAGAACTGTGCTTTTGCAAGATATTGAAAAGACTTCTGTCATCAGTGACGTCATCACGTGACCACAAGCAGGCAAGGGAGCAATGGATGACGGGAGTTGTGATATTAGAAAGAACCATCCGTTTTTTTTTTTTGTTTTTTTTTTAAACTTTTCCATTTACTTTTGACACCTCTGAATGTGAGTCAAGTGGAGTGGAGAGACCTACACCGCCACCATCCTTTTCCCCACAACTGAATGACACTACATCCCTATGAAGAAGGGCAATATCAGAGGAAGGGTCAGTGTGTGATAATCGAGGTGCAAGGTTGCTCGACCGTCAGAGGGCATAGCCCTGGGCTCGGACACTAACACAGAGCTTGACCACAGTAATTTACTGTGCTTACTTCCAGTGCTAAAAGAATCATGTTGCTTACGGGTAAATTAAACAACGAATTTAAGATTACCCATGAACAAAAACTACAGCAGTGGGAAACACTGCATTTATTCATTGATAAAGACTCAATAAAGATCCAAGGGAGAACATACTGTATGCAATAAGTGTGAACTCAAGATTCTAAAATGGACCCTGACCGTAAAACCTCTTTCTAAACACAGGATGGAGGACAGACAGGGTAGACATTCCTACAATTTAGCTAATCTTATTTATTTATATTTTTTAGGGGCTTTTATGCCTTCATTTGACAGGACAGTCGAAGATGGTGACAGGAAGCGAATGGGACAGAGACAGGGGAGGATCAGGAAATTACCCTATCTGGACTAGAACCGGGTCCCCGTGGGTGGGCATGCAAGCCCAAATGCGGGGGGCTTAGCGTGCTGCGCCACAGCGGCCCCAAAATTGAGCTAATCTAACAGCTGGAGGAGGGGTGGATATACATCTGCTTTTCAGAAACACACATACGGTACCACAGTGCCAAAAGAGTACCAAAAACAACACTGTGTGTGTGTGCGTACGTGTGTACGCATGTGTGAATACGTGTGTGTGTGTGTGTGTGTGTGTGTGTGTGTGTGTGTGTGTGTGTGTGTCTGTGTGTGCCCAGACAAAACCACACATGCCCTGTATCCTTCAGCCACCTTATAGAGCCCCTTCAGCTGTGAAACGAAATGTCTGTTGTTTTCGTTGCCCACATTCGACATATCAACAAATCAAGGGTGAACAACTGGATAAAGACCACTTGACATCCCTCCATGCAGTGCAGGCCAGATGCTGGAGTAGTGGGACGCAACCCCCTTATCTCACTTTGCCCTCGCGTCGTCATGGCTACCGGTGCTGGCATTCTGTTGCCGGCGGTGATTAGTGGGGACGGCAGCAGGGCCAGTAAATGATTGAAGGCTTGGTGGCGTGGCATTAAACCCTTATTACGGACCATGGAAAGTGCCACACATCAACTATAAGAAATCTCTACCGGGTTGCATGCTGAATCAGATTCATAAATATAGAACTATACAGCTAAGCACCTGCCTGAATATTGTAAATAGATGCATGGTTAACTTAAAGGGGCACTGTGTAGAATGTGGCCAGAATGGGTACTGCAACTATACCGCTTGTTGAAACTGTGCTGCATATTACCAAATTTGATCTTTTCATGAATATTTACTACATAATAAACCAATATTTACTAGCATAACCAGGGTGTCTACAGGTTTGACCAAGTCAAAATTAAGACATTTTAAGACTTTTCAATACCATTTTTCAAATAAAATTAAGACCACCTCGCGGCGTTTTACGGGTTTCACCAAGTCAAAATTAAGACATTTTAAGACTTTTCAATCAAGACCAACTCGCAAGATCATACACATGTTCAAATGAAGCACAAAAACCAATTGGTTATTTACATTAATGCAGCCGTTTGGAAACACAAAACTATACACAATGAAACTTTACACTAAATAAAATTCAATAATGCGTTCTAAATTACACTACATGGCTACAACTTCCTATTTCCGTCGCAAAGTTCATCACATGACTGACATAATTATTCCTCCCTAAATTAAGCTCCACAAATTTAAGACATTTGGGTTGAAAATTTAAGACAAAATAAGACTTTTCAAGGCCTTATTTGGCGAAAATGAAATTTAAGACTTTTTAAGACTTTTTAAGGACCCGCGGCCACCCTGATAACCAAAGTACAGTAAGTTTTGAAGCTAAAAATTTCTATTTCTAGAAATGTCTGGAAACAAAATGGCAGACCATGGAGAAGATTCCTCGTTTCATGTATGAAAAGTGCAATTTTCCCAGTCATAATGAATACTTAGAATTTGGTGGTGGTGGTAAGTATTCATGAAAAATGTAACATTTATGAATAGGCAGCAAGAATTCTGGAAATAAACTACAAAAAATAGTACACGGTGCACCTTTAAGTCAAGGACTGATTTTACCACTAAGCAATCCAACAATGCATGCTGGAATCCTGATCCTGTAGCTTGTGTATCTACAATATATCTTGATAAAGATGCAATCAACATACATATACTATAATGACTCCATACTTTATACAAAAGTTGGGAGCATGGATTTCCTCTGTGGGTCACAATAGTGTTTCAGAGTTTCAGAGTTTTTGAAGCAATTACAAAGCACTTCATCTGAATACTCCAGAAGTGTTGCACAATTTCCTTTTCATGCCTGTTCGAATGGTGAACACAAAAGTTTCTAGGAAAAAAAGAGTTGATGAAAGGACACGAGGGAACAGACTGGCCTTGAGCTCTTTCCTTTTTCAGGCCTGCATGTCCTTATTTGGAGGCAGTACTGTGGGTTCAGTCACAACATATTAACCTTCAGAGGGTGATGGACACACTGAATTATGGAAGATGTATTTTTGACATTTTGGTCCACGTGTGTGTGTGTGTGTGTATAACTCTGTGTGCATGCGTGAGAGACAGCGCGCTAGTCTGTCTATATGTTTCTATCTTCAATCTCCCTGCGGACGCCCGACTAGACATGGTAGTGAGTTGATTGGCAGTTCGGACATTTCAGTAGACTTTCTATTCTAGCATTCTCAGCGACCAATACGTAGTTACCGTGGGGTCACAGGGTCATGAGATGACCTCAGTTACATGTGCACATACAGCAGTGCTGGAGTGAAATGCATTTCCCTTCCATTTCTGCTTCCGTGTTGACATCAGTGTCGGCTAATGACTAACTCATTCGTGTACGAATAGGGAAGCTTTTCTCAAGCGGATAACAACAGTGATTCAGTGTCCTCACATAGGGATGACAACAATTTTAAATTAAAAGTAAGCCAAATCTCTGTAGTAGTGGCATTCTCAGTAGCTTAAGTGAAAAATATAAACCAAACATTTTTGACCAGGTGGTATTTGAGCTAAGGTTATGTTAAGGTTGAAAAGGGGTAAAAAGTCATCAAGGCACCCCATGCGATTAAAATCTCATTTACATTGATTTATCAAATTAGGGACTTAAAGTGCCCATTTGTAGATACTTGGGCATTATGTTTTGCATTTGCATTGTTATTTGACTTCACCTGACATTTGCATGTCATGTTTGGATGCTAAAATTCTGCCACAGCTCGCCAAGTCATAACACAGCGAAACACAACAGCTCTTCATATCTTCGACACGCCAGTTATGGCAAACATGATAAGCACTGACACTCCTCACGCTGATTTATATGCCATGATGATAACAAACCACATGACTATCAGAGCTCAATGACAACCAAGGACAGGAGGCCCTCAGTGGTTTTTAAATAATTATTTTAGGGCTTTTCATACCTTTATTTTTGACAGGAAAGTGGAGGAGAGACAGGAAATGAGTGGAGAGAGCGAGAGACGGGGAAGGATTGGCAAATGACCAGGGCCGGAATCGAACCCAGTTCGCCGGCGTAGTAACCCTGTGCCCTACTGTTAGGCCACAACAGGGCTTTCCACGTGCCACTTTAATAACAGTGGTCAAGGACACGTCCCTGGACCACACAGATCAACAAAACTTCATTTGGACACGCGCACACACAGATACACTACAAAGCCTCTTATGTGTGGCCAACTACAAATTGGGGCTAACTTCCACACTGTCCTTTTAAGCAAGCGGCAATTTAATTTAATTGTGAGTAGTGAGTGAGTGAACAGAGGGGGAGGATAAGAAGAGGTGTGTGTGTGTGTGGGGGGGGGGGTGTAAGGAGGGTTTTGGTGACATCTCTGGGGACAGATTTTGATCAACGTTTATCCAATTAAGGCCACCCGGCCAGGTATCTCGTTTCACCAAACCTGCCGCACAGTCTCCCCCACAAAACCCTCAGCCAGATCAGATGAGACCACCAGGTTGATTATCCCAACCCCACACAAACACACACACTTGAGCGCACATGAATACAGTACACACACACACACACACACACACACACACACACACACACACACACACACACACACACACACACACACACACACACACACACACACCTAGACACACACACACACACACACACACACACACACACACACACACACACACACACACACACCTAGACACACACACACACACGTTGCATGTAAACCTCTTGCTATTCCCCATGGTGCTGCAGGGCCTTTCTCTGTACCTGTAGATAACAGGATAATAGGCGGACGGCGGCGGTGACTAGCAGCTAACAGACCCGTGTGTGTGTGTGTGTGTGTGTGTGTGTGTGTGTGTGTGTGTGTGTGTGTGCTATTTGATGTTGCCTAGCAACTCAACGGGAATTTCATTCATTTCCTGCACTGGAGAACAGGCTCATCCCATTGTTACGGCGCGAGTGTGTGTGCCTAAAAAGCGCGCCAGACCACTTTTGCTCGCAAGAAGCAGATAACCTTAGAATCCAACATCAATGCCCCGTGTGACAGACAAGAGTAGTTGTTATGGATAGTTTCTCCACGGCCAAGAGAAAGATAGATACAGTGCAGATGGATAGAAGTGATACAGAGATACTGTAAGCCGAGCACAGCACAAGGACCCCTCAACTCTATACATTGGAAGATGTGTTGAGTAAGGCTGTCGCCACATAAATCCTCTTGTTCGATAACATCAAATGTTTACCAACGATATTAAAAGCAAAATGTAAACTTGACAAGGCAGAAAGTCGGCTTCTACCCCCTCCTTTCTTCTCCCTCTATTCCCCTGCCCATCTCCTTTTATAAAGCGACCTTGGGTTACTTGAAAGTCGCTATGTAAAACCAAGTTATTATTATCATTATTATTATCATTATTATTAAAAATACACATTACAGAAACGCCTCAGAGGAGAAAAGCAGTGGAGAAGTTTTGAAAGGTCGCTCCTGCAGCCGTGCGCTTGCATACACTACTTAGTATTTCAAAAGGAAGAGACTTTAAAGGTTAGAGGATGACACTCTTGAGAGCAACTGAAATACATTTCCAAGCACTGAGCTCAGTAATGTGTACATGCAGAAGGAATGAAAGCTTCCATAATTAACTAACGCGGAGGAAACAACATGTTTATCTGTGATATAACGCTTACTGCCTAAGGGGACATATTTGATCAGTGCAAGGTTTATGTGTTTATTATGTTTGTGCTTGTGTGCTTGTGTGCGTGTGTGTGTTTTAAAAACACATTTGCATTTCCCTGCGATTCAAACCGCTCGGAATCGATTAGTTACGTTTAGTTAAGACGTCGTGTCTCGGGGCCCAAGCATAGCGCTACATATAAATCTGAAGAAAACAAATGAGAACTGACAAACCCAATGGCTGCTAGAATATTCCACGGAGTCAGTAGACACACATGGAGACAGACTTGGTAAGACAAGAAGCAAGGCCAACGTATCATTAAGAGATAACCCTATCTTTACTGACTTAAATGACTGCTGCACTGCACTGAAGCCGGCCTAAAAGATCCATGAATGACTATATGACTCCCGCAATAAAGATAGAGTGCAGCAGCAGATAACAGATACTTTCGCCAGTCAGTCGAGGTTATATGACTAAGGAAGCCAAACGGGTCAGATGCCCCAGGCACAGAACAGGAGGGAGTGAGGCCCATAACTGGGTCCCCATTGCGTTGATTGCGTGTGTTGAGGTTGCGGCCCTTTCAGATGACTTTGTCCCAGGCATAAACAAAGCGGTCAGCTCCCCTGGCTACGACTATGGTCAGTATACGAGGAGGAAACTTACTTCGTCACCAACTAGGAGTGAGGATGTGATGATTATTGCTTTATCACCAACTACACACTAGACGAGAATGTGGGGTTAAAACTTTTTATGAGGAACCAATGAAAATCACAGCAAGCGGTTCCAACACAATGCTGTTACGGAGAACAAAGCTGACGAGAGTGAAAGCGAGATTACTGGCGGGACAGAGCGGTTGTTAAAATTGAGCTTATTTGGCGGTCGGTGCTGGAAATGTCTCTTGATGATGGGTCTTTTGTGCACGATTGTAGTCTTTAAACAAAAGCGATGAGCATGAAAAGCAATTCTCATATGCAGTCACAACGATTCAAAGGAGCTCAGACACAAAATGAAAAGAAAGAAAGAGAGAGAGGAAGAGTAACTATCAAAACCGGCAATTTTTTTTGAAGACTTGTGATACTTATGGGCAAAAATTACAAGCTATAAATTATTCAAAATTTGACCTCTTGCTTTCACATTTGCCGCTTAAATTACCTGTAATTACCTGTCTCTTGACAGTTCAGGCTGGGGGTGGGGTAATGGGGTTCCTATGCTAATTATAAAAAAAATATGCAATTAGGTTTGACAACAGCGATCTAAAAATAGACTCAGCACTTAACATTTGTGATATGATCCCAAACGATATACATGACGCTCTTTTTTTCTGATGCTACTGCTTAGTGCTCGATACGAATGCATTCAGCTTGGCTTGGTTTCCATGAGAAAGGTTGTATAACATCCATTTCAAGGCAATATGCACTTCAAAGCAACATCAAGTTTCCTATGAAGGCTGTCTTAACTTTGGAGATGGAGATAAACACCTGCATCATCTATAATGAAGTCAGGAGTCAGTGTCACACTCTCCCCCCCCATTTGAATAGACTTTCATCAGAGCAGGCAACTCAAGCTCCCTGTTGCACAACTCTTTAAAATTTCTGGCTGTGCATAATTATGACAATTAACAACAACAGCAACGATAGAAAACAGATGTAGAGTACCTCTACAATTGTGGTTTTGGCTGCCTTGCACATGGGCTGGTTGAAATTTCTTGCCGTTTTCCTGAAACAAAAAAGGGCAGAAAAAGAAACATTGATTTCACACTGACACAATGTTCTGTTAGTTCAAAGACACCTGTATTGTGGTGTCCCCTTTTCTACTGCAACAGCTCTGCTCTTGTCTATGTACTGGATGCTGCTCACTGAAAAGCTAATGTTGCACCCTTGTGGCCGGAAATGATATTGGTCCAGTAGGCCCCTGATTGTACAAAAGTCAGTGTATTCATCACTCAAAAGTCTGGCCAAAACCATGATACTGAAAGGCCTAGCCCTCACCATCAATATATTTTTTTAAAACTCTGGGATGATTTTTTTGTTCCATTTTGTTTTGGGGCTTTTTAGCCTTTATTTGGATAGCACAGAGACGATGGTGAAAGGAGAGATGGGAAGGGTTAAGCCATGGCCCAGGCCGGACTCAAACCTGGGTCCCCATTGGCAAGCGAGCTCATGTATGGGGGGCTTAGCGTGCACTGCCACAGCGCCCCGGGTATGAAAGAATTCAATGATCACCCTCACATAAGAGTCAATCATCATGAAAGCTGTTGCTGATGTACACACAAAGAGAGATCGTCATAGGGGACTGGACTGCATAACAGATCCCTCTCCTGCACACTTTATCTACCTGGACTCTTTACCCTATGACTCCTCCTCTTTCATTGGAATGCACAGCTGTGTGTGTGTGTGTGTGTGTGTGTGTGTGTGTGTGTGTGTGTGTGTGTGTGTGTGTGTGTGTGTGTGTGTGTGTGTGTGTGTGTGTGTGGAGAGACACAGTTGACGTGTGTAACCCCTTGGACTACTGATACTCCTGGACACTTTGATGGTAACTTTGTCTTGGCCACCCAGCACAGGTGACACTATGTACACTTTATTTTTGGTGTGTGTGTGTGTGTGTGTGTGTGTGTGTGTGTGTGTGTGTGTGAGAGTGTGTGTGTAGTGACACAGGGGGCGAGACCCCCCCCCCCCCCCATCCTTTTTCCAGGGAATACTATGGACATTGTACTAGGCAGAGAGACTATGGACACTCCTGGACACTTTATGAACACTTTGTCTTGGCTTCTATGTGCCACTTGGCTAAGGCACATGTTAACACTGTGGACTTTTACACTTTACACTTTATATTTGGTGTGTGTGTGTGTGTGTGTGTGTGTGTGTGTGTGTGTGTGTGTGTGTGTGTGTGTGTGTGTGTGTGTGTGTGTGTGTGTGTGTGTGTGTGTGTGTGTGTTAGAGAGAGATGCCTTGGCAAAATGTATGCAACAGTAAGCTATATATGATTATTTTATGTGTAAATATGTGTATTATGTCTTGTGGGTAATGTCTTTATTTATGTGTGTATGCTACTTGGCACCTTAATTTCCCTCTGGGATCAATAAACGATACTCTACTCTACTCTACTCTACTCTATACACTCGCCTCCAAAAGAGTTGTCGCCTATCCATCTGTTTGGAATAACAGCTAATAACCTGACTTTCAATTAATCACTTGGCTTCAGAAGTCACTCATATGAAAGCTACAACCCTCCCGAATGAAAATGTATGTACAAAAATAAATTTCATGCACCAACGAAAGATTGACCCTTTATTGAACACAGAGAGGGCAGATTTTGTCGCCTATCGAACATAATGTGAAAATGAGCAGATAAGTCACTTCAAAACACTTCAAATACGCAGATTGGGTGTCATACTTAATCACTGAATCACTCTCACCTCTCCAGAAAATCAACTTTGGCCTTAGGTGTATGTTTAGGGTCATTGTAATCATGGAAAGCAACACAATGAAAATCAATGGAGTTCAGTGAGAGATGGTGACATATTCGCTATTCGTAGAGCAACATGTTTAACCTCATGATGTAATCAATGATAAAAGCCCTCAAACACCTGCAGCATGCATGCAGCTCCTCATAAGAGCTGTATCTGTACCATGTTTCACGTTATGCACCATTTCTCTTTTTTCATATTCTTCATCTCCAACACCATATAGTTTTGATGCTATCAGTTCTAAAATGGTTGATCTTGGGATCTTGACTTCAGAGTATGAGTCCCATTAGCCTTCATTTTTGTCAGAATTAGGCCTGACATACTCTTGGCTGGCTTTTTTAAGACAGGACAGTGGGAGAGACTTCTTTGGTGTTAAAGGTGAAGAATTTGGAATAAATGCATGGTGCCTAAAGTCAAACATGGGAGGGATGCAGCTCTTATGTGGAGCTGCATGCATGCTGCTGGTGTTTGAGGGCTTTTATCATTGATTACATCATGAAGTTAAAAATGTATTGCTCTACGAATAGCAAATATGTCATCATCTCTCATTGAACTCCATTGATTTTCATTGTGTTGCTTTCCATGATTACAATGACCCTAAACATACACCTAAGGCCAAAGTTGGTGAGAGTGATTCAGTGAGAGGTGAGAGTGATTCAGTGATTAAGTATGACACCCAATCTGCGTATTTGAAGTGTTTTGAAGCGACTTATCTGCTCATTTTCACATTATGTTCGATAAGCGACAAAACTTTTGTCTTGTGAAAATCTGCCCTGTCTGTGGTCATTAAAGGGTCAATCTTTCTGTGGTGCATGACATTTATTTTTGTACATTCATTTGCATTCGAGAGGGTCGTAGCTTTCATAGCTTTTCGTAGCTGAAGCCAAGTGATTAATTGAAAGTCAGGTTATTAGCTGTTATTCCAAACAGATGGGTAGGCGACAACTCTTTTGGAGGCGAGTGTAAGGTTGGAGCTACTGCATGAAAAGGTTATGCAACCAAGATGCTGAAGAGTTGAAAAATATCCAATGTTGTAGGTTGTGTCATCTCAATACAATTCGGAGTGCCCAAACTGTTGAAACTTACAATTGTGACAATTAAATCCAACTTCAGAAAATGTAATATGCAGCATGCCCATCTATTGAAGGAAGAGTAATGTATGGTGTTATAATCGGGACAAAACATCCACGAGCGCCACTTACGGCACACGCGAGGTATTTTATTCTGCTCGCGCGCGTAGACACTGTCGCGCGCGCGAGTTTGCTCTGCGCGCGCGCAAACACCGTCTCACGCGCGAGAGGTGACATGAATTTCCTCACGCGCGCGAGCAGAAATATGAATATTTAAATTATCTCCTCCCACTGGTTAGCATAACAAATGAAGCGGAAGTTTGTTTAGTCCATAATAGTCAAACACAGAGAGCTCAGATCTCAATTGTTGATAGACTATCGTTGCTACGGTGACTGCAACCGACCACCTTTGAAACACAACTGAAACGCAACTCACGGCTGCTGCTGACAAGGGCATTCACATATTTATTCGTAAAACCATTTTATTTTTGGTGGATGAAAACATTGTGTCAATATGCTATGTCTATGTTCGCCTTATTCACCCGGAACGTTCTAAAGACGTTGAGGGGTACACTTCAGGGGTACATTCGGCAACGCACCAGCTGTCATGGCGCCTCACTTGCTGTGTTGTGTGCCCAAATGTTCGTCCTCAAAGAGAAAAAAAATCCTACCGTGGACAGACTTTCCACCGTTTCCCCAAAGAGCAGGCACTTCGCAGTGGATGTATAAATCACATCTAGAGGGGTCCTGGTCCATATTTCAAGGTAAGATGCAAAATTATGTTCAATCATACGCATTAGCTAGCACAAATAAGCTAGCTCGTCAAACTTGTCATGACTCATGTAACCTAATGACGCGAATGCCTCGGTGAAATAAAAAATATGAATGTGTAATTACACAACGCTACATTTATATGATATTTCCAGATCGCTATTTCAAGATTAGGCTTTTAATTGTGTGGTAAGCGATCCGATGGCCACTGATTTTGTGCTACCAGAACCAGTAGCATAGGCCTACTTGTGCCAAAATCAAGTTGTTTTGCTAACGAACTAAAATGCATACCCTGGTATTTATGGTTACAGATCAACGCTGAGACCAAGGTTTGCTCTGAGCACTTTGAGAAGCAGTGTTTTGTAAAGACCACCCGTGTTATCACAAAGCTTATAAAGGATGCTGTGCCAACTTTCGCCTGGACTTCAGAGAGGCCAAAGAGGAGAATCATCATTCGCAGACCGAGGTTAGTTTGTTCAGTCAATATTCAACTGACATGTGTTTAGCAACCCTCTAATAATAATAATAATAATAATAAACTGAGAATAGTTCGCCATAGGAATAGCCTACATTTAAATTTAGACAAGACTGGATAATTAATGTATGTGCTGGAGATAATTGCACCGTTCCGCGGTGTCTCCTTCAAATGAATGGCAAAGTAGCATGCTAGCTTTGGCTGTGGGGAGGGTTTTGAACAGGACTGGCCTGCTCCTCCCTCCGAGTCCAGTGACTTTTTAATAACTCACTTTTCTAAAGTTTTAACTTGGATTTCTGTCACGTTTAAACGCCACCGCTCCTGGATCTCTCTCTATGCTGTGCCCTGCCTAGTATTTCTGAGTCCCCTGAAATAGGCTGTCTGCATTCTCTTTTTAAATGCACTGGGCCCTTTCTTTCAAATTAGTCAGTTCGTTTCAGATCTTGTCATTTCTGCTATAGGTGACTGCTCAAGATGTGGCTTCCTGTAGTTCAGAGATAGTTTTCAAAACTGCCTCAAGCTTATGTAGTAGTGTTAACAATAAACAGGTGTGGAACACATGGCCTATATTTGAATAGTTGTGGGAATAACTGTGGGAACATGGAGCAGCAAGAATAAGCTGTGGGACCAATGGGCTGTGGGAAACATAGAGCAGCTGACCCCCAACAGGGTCTTCATGGTTGTATGACCTGAATACATTTTCAAAGCGGAGCCACAGGATGCGGACTTCTACTCTTTTCCACTATTAGACGCGCCTTTGTCCTGCACCTGGCCTCAGCGAGGTGGGGTGTGCATACTCTTACTTTTATAAAAATGTTGTATATTGACCACTAATTCTGTGCATGCTGTCATACAGAGATGATGACCCATTCCTGAAGTTGGACGCCAGAATGCAGGAAGGTGCTGTTTAAGAGCCTAGGTAGGTATTTGCTCTCAAGACACTTGTTTGCCACAATTTAGGAAACACTGTCAAAGTGTGTGAATGACAAAGACCAGCTTACAATGATTTATCTTCTCTTTTCTTTTCTTTCTGTGCTGTGTGGGACATGTTTGACATGTAAATAGACCACTAGGCTAGTTCAGTTGTTGGCGGTGGATTTATGTTGATTATAAATACAAGTCCTTTAGTAGGCTAGTAGGCTAACTAATTAATGTGAGCATGACCTACTGTGTCATGCTAAACAAGCAGGAAGCTGGGCATTCTTGGCGACTCTAGGAACTACAAACCCCAACTCCGATGAGGTTGGGACGTTTGGTAAACAGTGAATAAAATCAAAATGCTATCATTTTCAAAACATTCAATCCATTCATTAGATGGAGAATAGTGAAAAGACAACATATTAAGTGTTAAAACCGAGAAAAAATATTGTTTTGGGGGACATATGTACTCATTTCTAATTTGATAAATCCAACACGTCTCAAAAGAGTTGGGACGGGGATCAGTGAAAATTAGTAAACATCCAAATAAGATAAAACAGCAAAGAAGAACATTTCAAAATGAATTGTACTGACGGACAATATAGGTGTCCAGGTATAAGATCATCACAGAGAGGCTGAGTCACTCAGAATTAAAGATGCAAAGGGAATAATTACCATAGTGATTACATACATTTTTGAATTCCCTTGGATTTACCACGATTGAGTGTATATAAGACATATTTTTGTTAATAAAATCGTTGTATAGGTTCATGACATCATGAAATATATATTGGCTGTAGTCTCACTCTAGCACACCAGGAATTAGAGCTATTGAAAATTGACCATATTAAGAATGCTTAATGCATGAAAATGATACAGGAGTGTAACATTCTCCTAAGCACCTGAGCTCACTTGAAATAGACCCAGAAGACATGGGAAACTGTCCTTTGCTTACAGAAGTCAGCAGAAGTTGTAGAAGTCCATTCTTTTTGACAATAATAGAGCATTGCACATCCTGTGCTACAGTAAAAATGGACCATCCAACTTGTATTAGTGCTAGCTTCAAAAGTCAGCCTCCATGATGGCATGTGGGTGCAGTAGTGCATTGGTTAAGATGTTCTCACTCATCTGTAGAGTTAAATACAGTGCTGAATGGTATAAATGGGTTTTAAACAGCATGAAAAGCCACTCATGCATTATATTTTGAAGGGAGATCTTCGATTATTGCCACATAGTAAGGTCAAATTGCATTCTCTACTATGTTTTAACAGTTTGGCTCCATCATAAGGACCAGCAGGTGATAAAATGGTGGGTTTTTGGTCAAGACCTGTCACACTGTAAGCACTACAGAAAGGAAAACATTGCAAAACATGACAAGGAATACACCCACCATTTAAGCTGGTGAAATCATGTCCAAGATAGGAATTAACACTGTTTTTTATATAAAATCATCTCATCGGTTAATGTATTTAACTGTTAATTGTTGTCTTTTGTTTTGTTTTTAGTCTTCCTCGACATTTGCTGCCATTTATTGTCCCCGTCCCAACTCTTTTGAGACGTGTTGGATTTATCAAATTAGAAATGAGTACATATGTCCCCCAAAACAATATTTTTTCTCAGTTTTAACACTTAATATGTTGTCTTTTTACTATTCTCCGTCTAATGAATAGATTGAGTGTTTTGAAAATGATAGCATTTTGATTTTATTCACTGTTTACCAAACGTCCCAACTTCATCGGAGTTGGGGTTTGTATAATACAGGCCAAGTCGTCATTGTTATAAGATGGTAATAACATCATCAAATATTTGCCCTGTTGAATGGATGTACGTTTTTGCGTCACATCCTGTTGATGCTAAAATTACGTGCGCTGTTACATCAAGATTCATGAACTTGTCAGCAGTGCAGCCAGCCTTCTTTCTATGGCCGTAATGTAATCGTTTACAGCTCTCGAAATGAGCAGACAGCTCAGCTGCTTGGTGCATACTCTTACCAATCGGTCTATATGATTCCCTCTTGCATTATTTATTTTCAGGCGGTGGAAGAAGCACTTGCAGGTATGCTACCGACCAGGCTCCTCAACATCAATCCGAGACGGAAGATGAAACGGGATGAAGCAGTTAGATTGAGGTAAACATCTACACACCCCTGTTCAAATTCCAGGTTTTTGTTACGTAAAAAATGACAGAAAACAAACTTAAAGCTTTAAAAGGGAAGAATAGAAAATAAAACTTCTATTAACATTGTTGCATAAATATGCACACCCTTAAACTAATACCTTGTTGCAGCACCTTTGGCTTCTATCACCGCACTCAGTCTTTTGGGTAAGAGTCTATCAGCATGGCAAACATAGAAGTGACAATATTTGTACACGTATCTTTGCAAAAAGTACTCCAAATCTGACAGATTGCGAATGCATCTCATCTGCACAGTCCTGCTCAGATTGCCCAACAGATGTTCCGTGTCATACAGGAATGAACTCTCCCACTCCCAGTCCAGGTCTCTGCGGTCTTCTGAAAAGGACAATCTCATCATCCCCCGAGCCAGACTCCGTACTGTTGGTGACAGAGATTTTTGTGTTGCTGCCCCCACGCTCTGGAACAGTCTACCTCCCAACATACGCCAGGCCCCCACACTGGCTACGTTGAAATCACATCTATTCACAGAGGCATATGGACTTTAACTTCACTGGCCCATCCCCTCCCCCTTTATGCCACTACAATGGCCACTGTGGAACTTTTCTAAATTCCAACCTCCATGACTTAAGCCCCGGTTACAACTGAAGAACGATAATCACATAGCATGATGCTGTCACCTTCATGCTTCACTTTACGCTTGGTGTTACCTTGGCAATGAGGTGTTGTTACCTTTTGTAATTATGTCCAAAATGTTAAACCTCGGTTTCACCTGACCATAATACATCTTCCCACATGCATTTGGGAGATTACAGAAGTATTTTTTGCAAAATGTACTCCACCGAGATTTAACTTTTTTGTCATAATTCGAAAGGGTATATTTGGCACAAAACATCACCCCAACAACACCATACTTTAAGTGAAGGGAGCCTTGTTGGGTGATCTGAAGAGGACTGACTGTGGGAGATTGCACTCGCAGTCTTTCTGATTTGGAGGGCTTTGCAAAGAGGGGTGAACGAATATTGCCATATTAATGTGTGCCATGCTGAGACTCTTACCCACAAAAGACTGTGCTGTAATGAAGGCCAAAGGTGCTGCAACTAAGTATTAATTTAAGGGCGTGTACATTTTTGCATTGCATTGCATTGATTAATAGTTTCGATTGAAGGAGGGAAAAGCTGTGAATTTATTTGTCTTTCTATTTTTTTTTACATCACAAAAACCTGACATTTGAAGAGGGGTGTGTAGACTTTTGGGAGCCACTGTACATGTAGAAATTATGTGTTCATATCTCTAAACCTCTTGGTTTAGCATGATAATGAAAAGAACTGTGAGCAAAAATGTGGCAAGCAGAAAACCAGAGTGGCTAGTGACTTGGGAAAACCCAACTGTGGCCGGAGAGCAAAACATTAATGTCAAACCCTTGTCTGTACCCAGACATGGGTTCCTACCAGGTGTACGGATACCCAAACACAACCACATCGTATGTAAAGCGCAAGTCTGAATTAAATTTTCTACACACATGTACCTAAAAAGTGTACCACAGTCACCGTGTAGTTTGAATACTTTTACTTGAAGGAGAGGATTGTGCACACAGGTGCAGTACGAAGGTCAACTGTAGTTTTCAGAGTGAGGAGTCTGCACACTTAGAATCGTTTTTTGTTGCGTTTTATTTTTTCATGGCAGGATAACGTACCTCAACAGTCTTCTTCAGATTCTCTACAAACACAGTCTGAGTGGTGATTAGAACATGCCTGGCATCCAAGGGTGTGGCCAGTTTGTTAACCCTTTACACTCTACACTTTACAATTAGAATTATTGTACACTGTCTGGACAAGATGTAGAATACTACTGAGCGACAGTGATATGTCATGTTCTTAATACTGTTATATCCTGTCATTACAGACAAGGCGGCCGGAAACGTTGATGACCTCAATGACACTGGCTAGGTGAAGGGCTCATAATCCACAACATCATCAACCATTTTGCGCCAAAAATGAAGCCGTTCACATACCATGGCATCCTAAGCAGGTAATTTCATACCTCTCAGTAACCTCAGAATGTATTAACAGAATAAACAAAATTATCACTTCCCATAATTTCTACCACATGTTTCAATAGGCAGCACTACACTACTGTGCAACAGTGAGAGAGAGCGGGCAAGGACAAGTAAAGCGGACCTACACTACAGCAAGACTTTGACACTTCTCCACGTTAGAGGCAACCATCACCCCCACCGTTGAGCAGCGGCTATGTGTAACCCCCAAAAGAGGAGATGATCCGACGATGTGTGTGTGGTGTGTGCGTGTGTGTGTGTGATGTATGATATTGTAACACTTCAGTCCTTCTTTTATACTATACAGTGTATACATATACATTTGTGGGTTTGTTTAAAAACCATAGCTGAGGTTAAGAAATGCATTATGACAAATACATCTGATTCAGGTGTACTGTCTTTTATTTGCCACAAATAAATCACATCCTGGAAACCTGTACGATGTGTGGATTTAAAGATCTGCCAGATCTTTGTGACGGCACAGGATTGCAGTGGAACCCAAACATAGCCTACGAACTCCCACGCCATCTCACCAACTGCCGATATGCAGTATGCCTGATTTTTCCTGTACAGCAAAGAAATGTAGAGATTGTGCCTTCATCAAGAATAGGTCATTTGGAATCACAAAAATTATTCAATTTACTTTGTGCGTGTGGTGTTGCTATTGCTGTTATTATTATGTTACTAGTGACCCCTTTAGTTGAGTTCCATAGTCTACATGAAATCTCTGCACTTGTGTTACCACTATTGGGATTGGCAGCTCCCTAAATGAAAATGAGAAAAACTTGCCTGGATGAAATGTTATGAACTGTATGCGTTGTGCTGCTTGCTGAAGTAACATGACACCCACATCACCTTCCAGAAATAAAGTGTATACAGGCTACCTAACCAGAGTCCTCGAGACCTATTGCTGCTGTGTGATGAAATCCAGGCAAAGGCCCAAAAGCTTTGGCAATTGCTGCAACATGTAAATAAGGTAGACAGATTAGGCCCCTGCAGATATGGCATGTGTAGATGGATTCACTAAATTCTTTAACCACTTAAATGGCTTGGGTCAGACAAGCTGGGCTGCACACTGACCCCTTCCATGTTGCCCATGTGGTTTTGTTGGCTGTGTGTGACAACCTCCGTACAAGGGCTGCCGATCAGCAACTGAAGGCAGATTTATTTATTTATTTATTTAAATGTCTGCACCTTTTTTATTAAATGTATTGCATTGCACTGGTATCACATTGCATTAAATGTACTAGCCAAGTGACACAGAGAGCAGGTAAATACAGTGTATTGATCTGTACCATTTATGTCACTTCTTAAAGATTCAATTATTCAACTCTATATTCGAAGAGGCCGGTATTGCTCTACCATTTTCCACGAACCAGTCAACTTCCTGGGAGTAATTGCAGTACTTTGAGAAAGTGATCTTTCTAGCCTAATCATTAATTGTGCTTGTGTCAGTATTGTAGTGTCATTGTTTATTTACAGTGTGTCGACGCCATCTACTGGATACTCAGCGCACGGTTCATTTTCTAGCCACTTCATCATTTCATTCCAAAGCACAGAGTGAGCTCTTTGATGCAATGTAGGCTAAATTCACCTAGTTGTGTATATCCAATGACTTGTAGACCTCCTTGTGTATACCCGTTGTGGATCGCTGAATACATAGCCTACAAAATCCATATTTCGGTCTCCGGTCTCAAGTCAACTGCGGCCGTCTTGCCTACTGTCGTCACCAGCTATGGAGAACACGACAGGGGCAAAATGAATGATTGTTCCAACCGATTTCAATAAAGGTTCTCTGATCTGACCGCTTGAATTGACTATCCGGCTCCCTCTTTTATTGCAATGCTTACCAGCAAAAGTATCAAACACACTTGAATCCTTATAGCCTACATTACAAATATCTGACTGGACCATCGTAGGAAACAGGTTTGTACCGGTATGTCTCTCAGTCATGCAGCACACGGAGCTGGATTTCAGTGAAACATTGCACTTACAACATGTTAACGTGCATTTTGGTCTTCTTTGCAAAACAACTTTGTCATCATGCCAAATGCCTAGCCTGCTAACTTTAAGCTCTTAAAACGCACTCGTCGTGAGCAAAATGAAGCTTGACAGGACACGAACCATAGCATTTGATGAAATGTCTACTCACTTTATTCCTCATCTGCTGTCTGCGAATCTCAACAAGTTCGCCCATGAAATAAACAATTAAAAAACAATGTTTTCATAAAAATGGGTAAGCAATAGAGGTGCAACCTTCAGTCATTCCACTCGTCAGTAAACGCCAGCATAGCCTTTCTACCTATAAATCCTCTCTGACGCCAGCTGCAGTTACTGTAGCAACGATATCAACAATTGCTCTTGAGATCTGTGTCTGATTATTTCAGACTAAACAAACTTCCGCCTCGTTGGTTATGCTAATCAGTGGGAGGAGATTATTTAAATATTCATATTTCTGCTCGCGCGCGTGAGGAAATTCATGTCACCTCTCGCGCGTGAGACGGTGTTTGCGCGCGCGTGGCAGCGTTTGCGCGCGCGCGCAGAGCAAAATCGCGCGCGCGAGAGTGTCTACACGCGCGCGCAGAATAAAATACCTCGCGTGGGCAGTAAGTGGCGCTCGTGGACCTTTTGTCCACATAATGACGCCATAGTAATGCGGCAATAAACTGGAGGAAGAGTAACTGTTCTCATTTCAGACCACAAGACATTTGGTATTGCTGTAATCAGTTTCAATCTCACGTAGTCTACATAATGCTTCATAAGACAAGAAAGATGGTCTGCAATCAGACTTAAGGGGATTCAAACAAAATTGAATTATTAATAAATGTCAACAAGAGATTAATAAACACACGGCCTACAGTATTAATCATTGCAAAACACAGATCACAAACTGGCAAAGATATTCATTTAACATTTTATGTATTAAAACACTGATAACACCATCCTCATGACAGGTGGCTTTCGTACCTGGCATTGGAAAATGACCAGACAAAAATTTGGACAGCTGAGAGATTTGTTTCTCGAGTAGCATGAAGTCACCCGACTTCAAAACAGAATTCACCATTTATTCACTGTTACTGTTTTCAGTACTGTAACTGTTGATGGACAAGAACATTGCCGGTGCCCGTGCCCGCACCAGTTAGGTTCGGAACTAAAGTGCTTACCTGCGAACCAACCGTGTTCATACCGGGCTCGTAGAGAAACACCAAGTATTTTTCAGTTCACATTGCAAAACAAATGTTCAGTTTCTGAACTAGACTTGCGCCATGAACACGCCGGCCGCTTCAAGATTAGGTGCGGTAACAGGCACCGGCACGGTTCTCTGTTGGCCTGAACGCACCCTTGCGAGAACACCTGTCTACTTATTTAAAATGCACACCTATGGTAGGTGCTGCGGCGCATTTAAGGCTACGGAGGAGGTCAGCTTGCATTATGTTGTGACATTTCTTGCTCTTCATACAAGAAGTAAATGCTATGTGACAAGATATTAACCATATTCATACAGCAGTGGTCTTGCTTTTCACTTCAGGTCACGTCGTGGTTAATTATCTACTAGCATAGCTAAGAAACTGGCACACCATCCTCTTTGGCGGGGAAATCTCTCAACCAAAAATACATGGATTAGGTAAGGTCTACTTTCACATCTGCAAAAGATCCACAACAGGGTTCATTTGGTCTGGACTGAGTCCGACCTTTCAAGCTCAGTCTCTATTCGCTTGTTTGGTCCAGACCAGAGTTCGGAAGTTTTTATTCAGATCATCCCAAAAGATCAGAACCAACAGAGATTTAGGTTGCTTGGTCCAGAACAAACAAGGTAGGTGTGAATACTACCTAAGGCAAGTCCTAGTCAGCGGTTTCACATATTCATATACATGAATGAAAGCAAACTAACTTTATTACAAGGACCGCCATTGCTTCAACCTCACGGTAAAAACAAAACCACTACAAAGTTAACACAACTCAGTAACTAACTTTCTGAAACGGCCCTCGTGATTTAAAAGGGAACTTTAATTGTGCTCATTTTTCTTCCAAAGTCTCATCAAGGTCTCTAATTAAACATTTCATTATCTGCACTGAAAGATTTATCAGCTGGGACGATTTACAACACAGTGTTTAAGTACACAAAACGCAGGGCTTTTTTGCCCACTGCATGCAGGCTTTTCTACAATCACCTTGTGGAAAAAAGTGAGATTCCCTTTCAAGTCTTGGCAGCGTATTATGGAAACATCACGGGACGATAACGCACGCACGCACGCACGCACGCACGCACGCACGCACGCACACACGCACACACGCACACACGCACACACACACACACACACGACATGTGCTGTGAAATGACCCAGACGTGACTTGTAAATATTGGCACTGCGGTAATGTCAACACCCCACCTTCGCCTGCAGGTCTGTTAATTGGTGCAGGGTAATCTGACAAGACGACAGGCAGGGGCGGGGCTATGGGGTCGGGAGGGCTTGAGCAGGGCCCCTGGGCCCAGGGCCCTCCAGTATGGGGCTCCGAAGTCTACACCCCTTCCAGACGGTTCATGGGGCCAGATGAAGTGGGCCCTATCAATGTTCTCCTCTGTGGTCCTATGTGTATTTGTTCTGCCACTGAGATAAGGTAATGAGACGAGAGAAAGGTGGCTGGTTACCTGAAGATAATGTTGCCGGCGCGGTCAGCTTTCCAGGCCTTAACCAGTGCATAGTCGCCCGTGATGGACTTCTCCATGACGTAATGCCTGCCATTGAATTCCCGGACCTGAGGTCACACACGAAGACAAGAAAGGGAGAAACATGCTCATTCATCAATTCACAGCAAACACATCAGGAAGCAAAAGAAATGGCTGTTGTGTTTTGGTCCATCTTGCGATTGATCATCAATGTGCTATACTTTTATACCCCATAAAAGCAGCTGAAAATTCTTTAACCTCGCTTTGCTTTACAGAAGAAAAAAAAACTATATAAAAACTATTAAAGAAGCACTAGGTAGGATGACAGCGAGGTGCCCGTGCCATGCCTGTCTCAAAATCTACACCGTAATGAAAAAATTAGTGGTGGGCCGTTATCGGCGTTAACGTGCTGCGATAATGTGAGACTCTTATCGCGCGACAAAGAAAATATCGCACGTTAATCTATTCTCAAAATATAGGTTTGGAGTTTGGGTATGCACGTCACCATGGCATTTAATTGACAGACGCGTTCAGACTGCGCTCCAGTCGTTTCTCCTCTCCACCTGTTGCTTCAGCAGACCTACTAAATATGAAGTGTTTGCATGCTGAAAACATTAATCCCTCTGCCGTGGTAGGTGTTGTTTGAGTGCTTTTTCATAAGTGGTAGACTAAAGAGACGTTATTGTTTGAGGTGAAGCATAGAGAGACATTATTGTGTGTGAGTAGGCTACCAGCCCGACATAGCCTACATTTCCTCACGCATTGCATGGAACACATTGCCTAAACAACTTCCAGAAATCTTGCCTGTGCCATAATTGCAAAACATTCCGTGTGTGATATGCATTTTGAAGATTGTCAAACTGAAACTGTCAATATCTACTCTCACTGAATGTTTGTGTTGCAATCGCGCACATTTGCGACTCAGTGGGATATGCTCATGTCAAACGGTAATAATCCTCGCGGTTGTCGCGCTTGATTTTTTTTTTTTGCAAACTGAATTCATTTCGAGTTGTAACTGCTCTGGCGTTCTAACTCTGAAAACTGTCAGGTTTAGGCCAAACCGCCGTGTGCCAGTGCTGCAGGTTCTAGATAGCCAGTAGCCTGGCTCTGCTGAGGGCTGCTATGCCCTGCTATGCCCTACCCCTCTCTTAAAGGAGCCGCTACTCTTTTTACTAGTCAGTGGCAGATTCTCTCTCTCTCTCTCTCTCTCTCTCTCTCTCTCTCTCTCTCTCTCTCTCTCTCTCTCTCTCTCTCTCTCTCTCTCTCTCTCTCTCTCTCTCTCTCTCTCTCTCTCTCTCAGAAACGCTGAATTGTTGAGGTAATTTTGCTTAAATAGCCTAAATGTTTGATAGATTTATCTGTATTTGCCTCAACAACTTATAGTGCTGTTCATTTTGAAATTTCAGTATTTTATAACTGTAAATACTTCCTAACATATTGGACACACTTTACACATATTGCAGTGATTTTTTTCATCAGCAAGTATCAACATAACCATTTTTTGAAGATGAGATGCATTTTGGAAAAAAAAAAGATGAGACCTGGTCTAATGCGCCATCTGTCTTAAGAAACCCCAGGGTTTTTTTTCCGGCATTATTTCGCTAGCGTGCCTATTCTGAATGAGCCATTTTGATATAGATTAATCTAGATTAATCTAGATTAATTTCATAATTACAGTGAGATTAATCTAGATTAAAAAATTTTATCTATGCCCACCCCTAGAAAAAATGCTGTTCAAATAAACTTGCTGTTTTTCATCCCGGAATGCCAGCAGTGTTTCAAATGAGAAGTGTTTCTCACGACACTCGTTCGGTCCAACGCTGTCAAAAGTTGCATGTGGGGTTTTCTGACAGCGGACCGTGGAAGTGATCACAAGAGCCATCGTTCACTTACAAAAGACTCGAACAAGCGTCGGCTGACTCGGGACCGTGATTAATTAAACTTTTAATCCTGCCTGGAGTCCCTTTAAGGCAGTATTTCCCAACCTTTTTTGTCTTGTGTACCCCCTAAGCCTTTTTGTCCTAAGATGAGTACCCCTCACTCATGCTCTATATGCCAATGTGACTATTCCCCATGTATTTGATAATTTTTCCACGTACCCCCTGCAGTGTGCTCGCGTACCCCTAGTGGTACCCGTACCCCTGGTTGGGAAACACTGCTTTAAGGAACGCAAGTAAATAAAGCACTAAAAATTTCAAACAGATATCGTCACTCAACTCGGCCATCCCTCTCTGTTCATTAAACAGTTGGGCAGTTAAAAAAACAATAAAAAACACCAGCACCACTACGGGTACATGCTGGCTTACACCTGCATACCGTTATGGAGCAAAATTCACATAACACATGGCACATGACATCTTTTTCCATGCTCGTAAGTAACACATGATAGTTTTAGGTGTGGACGGTGAGAACATGTCCATATCACATTTATGTCCACAGTACACCACTTTCCAAAACAAACCTCCTCCACTGTGTGTGCGTGTATGTGCCAGTCACCTCTCTCTTGTCGCTGGCGATGGCAATGGTGCCGTCTGTGTTATACTTGATGGGGGAGCCTCCTTCCTGGATCAGCGTTCCATAGCCCGTCGCCGTGAAGAAGGCCGGAATGCCAGCACCTCCCGCTCGGATCCTCTCGGCCAGAGTTCCCTATGGAGGAAAAGAAAAGTGGTAGTATTTTTTCCCATATCGCCCACCCCTAGTTATCCCTATTTAAGACAAAATAGTATTAAAAAAGATCAATACATTTTAGACTGTGACATGATAAGTGTATAAGTGTATCTGTATGCCACGCAAAATAAATAATGTGTGTGTGTGTGTGTGTGTGTGTGTGTGTGTGTGTGTGTGTGTGTGTGTGTGTGTGTGTCACATACATGACCTGTGACCTGTCTCTAGCAAGTACCTGTCAGTGACAGATAACCTTTGACCTTAGGCTAACAAGTACCTGCAGAATGAGCACCACCTCAGCTCTCCTGACAGCTACAGTTATGCAGTAATAGTCTTCATATTTGGTAGTTTGGTCCAAAGAAAATAAATAAAATGTGTGTGTGGCTTACAGATCTGTGGACGGGCCACAAGTTTAACAAAATCCTCCTCAGTGAAGGCTATAGTAGAGATTCTTAACCTTTTTGACGATGAGGCCCATTTTTTTCGTTGCAGAGTGGCCCGGGGCCCATCTAATATTGCCCATGCCCATACACATTATATATATATAGGCCTATATAAAAAAATACTTAATAATAATAGCAACAATAATATATTATATATATATATATATAGATATATAGTTTTTTATTATTATTATTATTGTGTGTGTGAAAAATAATTAAATCCTGTTTAAAAAAATAGTAAGCTTATTAATGCATTTTGTGATGGAAAAAAATCGAGCAAATTGCGTTAGTTCTGGCAGACCACGTAGTCAACGCGCCCATCGCTTATTGGCTGTCACCGACCCAACCCATACAGATGTCCACAAATGATCTGCACCTCGGTTAATTAGCTGCTGCTTGCAATTGGATGCTGGCATTTGGGGCGCCTCTTTTAAACTACCAGATTTTGTGTTGCTGCCACTGCTCTTTTTGCTGCTCGCTTTGCTCCCACCACCTCCCCTGCTCCACCAAATGGTCATTGCTAAACAATGTCATATTGTTGTCATTGTTGCTTGCTCTGTTCTAGGGGGTATGTTGCCTCTCCAGCTAAATGGAAGGCACTCCACCTGAGGATGCTGCTGTTCCCTGTCTTGGCTTCCATGGAGCTCATGGAAAAGCTGGGAACTTCCTCCGAACAGAGCCATACCGCCAAATACAAATTACTTGCATTCAGAAATAAAGCCTCTGAAATGTATCTCTGTTTTCCGTCCCGAGTGGTTCTGACAGAACTGTATTAATTGAGCTCACTCTTTTATGTTCAGTGATACACAATCCACTCAGAGTGCATCAGGCCGTTCATACATTTGAATGCCTCTGACATTTGTGACAGGCAGCTCCGTTTGCGATTTGTGATGAATCTGCTGATTCAAGACGCTTTTACTTAGTGATGTGCGGATGCGACGCGAGAACAGAAACTCCTCATGGAAGGGAAAGCGGAAAGCTTTGTTGCCAATGTCATGCAAAATTATTTAAATACATGTATTTTGTCGGACACAAGGATAACGGTTTTGATTTGTCAGTTAACAGAACCGGTTGGTAATTTCTCATTCTCCATTCGTGTACTGCTTAGTGTATTGCCGTCTTGTCTTTGATGTCTCCCACTACTAAAAAGCAGCGGTGCGTGGTCTAGCTGCGCTAGAGTTAAAAGACACATGCTGTCTTCAGCATCTTTATTTGATAATGTAAAGTTGCACGGCCCTGCACGGCCCTCAAGTGCGAGGTTGAAACTTTTCCGCGGCCCTTGAGTTTCTGATCACGGCCCAGCTTTGGGGCCGAGGCCCTATGGTTAAGAATCCCTGGGCTATAGCATACTTTAGCCTATTGATGAGAAGATCCTTTCAGTACTGTTTCAGTCTACATGATTAATGTCTATCTGTCAATCCAAATGTGTGTGTGTGTGTGTGTTTCAGTGACAGATAGCCTTTGACCTTAGGCTAAAGGGCAGGTTATGCTTCCAACTTGCGCCACAGAGTGAGCTTGTCGCAGCCATGATGCAGTTAATTTTGGTTTATGCCCTGTTTTGAAGCACGGTCTGCGCGATGTCATTCCACGCTGAAACTGCCTTCAATACAAAGAGTAAACTAGACGTGTCGGTTGTTTTTTAGCATCACAGACTCGACGAGAATGAAAATGAAACATTAAATCTTTATATCACGTGCATGTTTGATCGCACTGGCAGCCACAGTGGTAGTTTGGAACAAAGAAGTGGCTCATTTGTCGAGGACGAAGCGGAATGTTTCCTCGACCTCGGAACCACTGTTCAACTGTCCAAATAACTTCAGCGTCGTTTACTTATTTAATGAAGAGCTCACAGTCCGTAGACTGACGAAGGTTAGAACAAGGAAGTAGCGCTTGTTCTCGACTCGAGGACAGAGCAGGCTGGTCGAGAGGACCAATCAGAGACCTATTTTCGCCCTTTCACGCCGTCGCTCCCTGCGTCGAGACACAATTGTGGGGAGGTGCCCCAGAGTACCTGCGTGATGGGGGGGGCTTCACTACGTTAACTGCGCGGCTCACTGCATTACGACGCAGGGACGCTGGACTGGAGGCATAAACCACCCTTAACAAGTACCTGCGGTGTGAGCTCCACTTCCAGCTCTCCTGAGAGGTACTGCCTCTCAAACTCCACATTCTCTCCTACATAGGAGGAGATCATACGCTTGATCTGCTTGGTCCGGAGAAGCAGCCCCAGGCCAAAGTCGTCCACCCTGAAGAGAGAAAAAAAACACACACACACACACACACACACACACACACACACACACACACGATTACTTTTATTTGGACCCAAGAGACAACTATAAAAAAATCCAACTTAGGTCAGCCATATCAAAGTCAGTCCTTTTCCCTACATTAATGCTGGCAGTTACAACAACGGGTGCGGCGGCTAGATGTTTCTGGGTGCGTGCAGGTAACCCTGATGCATTCCAGCGTGACCATGTTACGTGCAACCATGTTAACACACACGCGCATAAGAGACAGCCAAGTCAGCCGAAGGCAAAAAAGAAAACACAAATCAAATCCAAAGAAAGTCAACTCTACTCAAGCACAGTCAATCAAACTCAACTGGCTGTGCTGAAAACACACAAGTACACAGCCATTCAGTCAGGCAGTCAGTCAGTCAGCTGGTTTGCCTTCATTCTTCAGCTGCATGTTTGCCATGTAGTTGCAATGCCCTTTTACAAAGTCACATGAGGTAGGCAGCATGTGTGGATGCAATGCAGACAAGGAAGGTGTGAAGGGCGTACAGAACCAGACTGGGAATTTTACTCAGCAATGTTATGTTATGCCACTTTCAGGGTAAGACGTTAAACAGTGATACTTTACAGACATGCATTTGCAATGCAAATCCAACAAGTTAAGGCGGCAAGCTTTTTTTTTTTGCCTTGACAAAACACAGATGGGACTGAAGCCGCAGGGATTCAGCCACAGTGGTCAGGATGGTTACATAATCAACACACCACAACAGAACTCACTAAGAGCATGTGGTTTTACAAAACTTGTGACTTGACAGTCTATAAAAGCATCTCTATAAAACACAAACCTTTTAAAGGTTTTATGTAGTGTTTAGTAGGTGCATTTGATTATTCCTTTATTCTCCAATGAACTCCATTCTCCTTCTGTGTCTCTGACACGCACGCACGCACGCACGCACGCACGCACGCACGCACGCACGCACGCACGCACGCGCACACGCGCACACGCGCACACGCGCACACACGCACACACGCACACACGCACACACGCACGCACGCACACACACACACACACACACCGACTCCCTCCCTTGTCCTTTCTGCCAGTATCTCAGCAACCGCCGCCTACTTGCCCAGACACTCCGTAGGCATCCAAGGTCACCTCAGGTCTCCCACCTCCAGCTGCTACCAAAACAATCAAGACCACGTGCAAGCACAATCTCTCTTCCTCAGGCCCTCCATCACTCGCCCAGTCTGAGGTTAGAGGATTTTAAAACGTTACCGCCTCTGAACGTCTCCTTCAGATGCGTCAATCTGAACTTTTGCAATTTTGTGCTTTTTGCATTTTGTCAGAATAGAGGCAGGCGATGAGGAAATGTGCATCCTGGTGTTGGGCTTTCTTTAGCCAGAGGTTTCAAAAGTAAAAGAAAGAAACACTGCTTCCAACACAGGCAACTTATCGGAGTAAGCCAGTAGGCCTGTCTACTTGTCTTACAATCAGCTGGTTCTGCACTGGTTGGATCAAGTCTATGGTAGATTCTTGGTTTTCCGTGTGCTTCAGTAACAACACAGTCTATCTACCTCAGTAGGTACAGAGGACTAACTGGTTTAACAGCTATGTAATATCATGTACTAGTGTTGTACTTTTGAATTTACTTTTACTGTAAGACAGTCTCTGCTTTTAACAGTCCTCTCCCAACCTCCCAATCTTCCTTTCTCCATCTCTACTTCTCACTCAGCCTGAGGTTAAAAGAGTTTTAACCCTGAAAGACACAACCCCTGTTATAAATTTGCTCTTACCAGAATAGCAATGATACAGTCGTAATGCATTACTACAGGCCATGTGCACCGTTTTCCATTTTATGCTTATTGTCACAGCTTAACCAGTACCAGAAAACCAGGCCTCTCTAAACCACTGAATCTCAGATGGAGAGCCAAATCTGAAACACGAATCAGAACTTGCGCCCTGATATTGTGCTTTTATGACTTTCTCTGATTCATTGAATCTCAGGAACTGAAGCCAATCAGAAACTGTCCAGTCAGACAGGCAGAGAGACAGACAGACATCTGTCACACAGCACTGATGAGTCATTCAGTGACCCAAGGAAACCAGCTACCAGTACATGGAATGGCATGTCAAATGGCATATCTACTTATATGCTCCAACTCAAGTAAATTACAACACTTTGAGCGTCACCATTCCTGAACTTCTCCCTCTGCTTCCGATATACCTACATCCATCCATCTAAAAAAAAAGATTGAATGAATGGCTGGTGAGCGGTCAGTCAGCCAACACTAATGCCGGTCATTCATTAGCCAGCGAAGCTCGCCCGAGTGGAAACGAGTTACTTATAAACTCATACACAGTAGCCACGGGCGGCCGCCAACTTTCCCCACTCGATTGTGTTTGCACATCACAGCTACCTTAATGCAGCCACGTGTGGCACCCTTCCAGCCCAATTAGAGGCGCCTTTTATTGTGTGTGTGTGTGTGTGTGTGTGTGTGTGTGTGTGTGTGTGTGTGTGTGTGTGTGTGTGTGTGTGTGTGTGTGTGTGTGTGTGTGTGTGTGTGTGTGTGCTCCAGGTTATGGGCTGGTTCACTCCACTTATCACGTTAACACGTCTTGGCATCCCTTTTTTTAACAGCCTTTTGTCAGGAAATTGCACGTGTGGTGGGTGAGAAGGGCAATACTTTCAGGAAAGGAAATCAACTAAAATGCACACATAAAAGCCTGCAATTAAGTGTGTCATGCAGTGAATTGTTTTCACTTTTTAATTTAATTCATCAAGGTGCTTTTTGATAAATATAAAAACTTTTTTAGAGCATCAATGAAACTCCTTACATAACCTGGTAGCAAGTCCATTTCAAATACAAAGGAATTCACATCCATCTGCAAAAGATAATGTGGTATACTGTACATGAAATGATAACACATGTTCAGTACAGAGTGTCCACTGGGTTCTTGAGCTCAGTTTACTGTAAAGCTCACGGGATGCTGTTAGCTACGCCCTATTGAGTTAGCTATGAATGGTCCCGCACTGCACTGCACTGCACTGCACTGCACTGCACTGCTGGCTGGGGTTAGGGTTTCATGTTACAGTTTGCACAAAGACTGCGTCTGAAGAGACTACTTTGAGGACCTAGTGAGAACAGCATTCCTTTCAAACAGCTGTGAAAGAATGGCGGGAGAAGTATCCAAGTTACATAATAAGACAACAATACTAACAATCTCCTTCCACGTGGGATGCTCAAAAAGCCGACTTGATTTATCAGTTGTTCTTAATCAATAATAATGCCAGTGAAGTTTCATGTAGAGAGAGTGACTGAGTCTAGGTAGATGTACTACTGTATTTTGGGAGAAACAAACACAATGTATGTGCAGCCAGTAAGCTGTGAGGAACTCCTCATGCACACACAAAAGCATATTTCGTATGCTTGCCTATTTCTATGCATATATTCTATGCCTTGTTTGTGTGGAAACACTGTGAACTGCAATGACTACAACCTTTGTAAAAACCTGAAGTTGCTGTCAACACTTTGAACTGATAGTACCCATAAAAGGGAAGCAATTGTCTGCAATGACACTTGGGGTAGGGCCAACGGAGATCTTCAGTCTGAAAGATAATAGGACCATTTGGGAGAGGTCACCAGGTTCTTCCCACACTAAAATTACACGTTACATAACCACCTCCAAAAAAAACGGAGATGGCTGTAACTCCAGAGGAAGCGTCTCAGTCATCCTTCAAAAATATAAATTAAAAAAAATATCATCTTCAATCAAACAAATAAGCTATTTAATAAAAACATCCAAAAGTAGCAACTGCGTCATTCTTCACCCTGATCATTGCCTGTATTCACAACAAGCCAATTACAACACACTTTACTTTGTCTGCCCACGGCTTGCTCCCTCTGTCTGAGCTCATGGTTTATGTGTGCTTGCGTGTGCCTCTTCTGATTGGAAACTTTGTCTGTTTGGCTGTGTCATATTCCGTCTTGGCTAGGACTCCCTTGGAGAATAGATTTTTATATCTCAGTGGGACCTTCATGGTAAAATAAAGGTCAAATTTAAAAAAAAAACCTTGGTCTTATCATGGCCTCATTTGTAAATCGCTTTGGATAAAAGTGCTACATTATAATGCAATGTAATTACAACAAAAGGCACAAGTAGGGGAACTATCCAACTGTCGCCAGACTTGATCAACGTGGTCACAGGGGGGTGGGCGAGACCTGGCGTGACGCCAACAAAGGCTCAGGGCTATTTATAGGGACGGCTCCACATGACAGATTCCTTCCTAAACACACACACACACACACACACACACACACACACACACACACACACACACACACACACACACACACACACACACACACACACACACACACACACACACACACACACACACACTACTAAGAACTGGACATGGACTGAAGTCTGGACCTAGGCCGACTTGCAGGCATAAGCCACACAAATCTGCAGACGACAACGATGATAGAGAGAGAGAGAGAGAGAGAGAGAGAGAGAGAGAGAGAGAGAGAGAGAGAGAGAGAGAGAGAGAGAGAGAGAGAGAGTAATAACTAGGTTGTTACACATTCAGGGCGAGTGAATTGCTTATCAAAGGACCAAAATAGATGTCCAGACTCCAGACAGCAAAAAAATTAAAGGTAGCCTAGAATGACCTCCACCTACATTGAAAGGGATGAGTCATGGTCATACGCACCATCTATTAGTAGCTAAACGTTAAAACAAAGAACACAAAAGCAAAGTCTATAGGTCTACTACGCAGCTACTGTGTTACTTTGAGAGTCGAGTGGTCTTACTCTTTGTTGTTCAATGCATCCAAGTGTACAAAGCATGCTGCGTCATGCCCTGCTCACTCAACAGTAGATCAAGTTTCGCTCCCGTCACGTTTCTACAGTACGTACAAGTGCAACACACACACACACACACACACACACACACACACACACACACACACACACACACACACACACACATTAACACCTACCCGGCATTATTACTGACAGCTGTGAGGCCCTTGACACCCGTCTTCAGTAGACTGTTGATCAGGTTCTCCGGAATACCACACAGTCCAAAGCCTGGAGGGGCAACACATAAAAAAGGTTAGAACAGACGTGGGCAAACTCAGGCCCGGGGGCCACATGCGGCCCGCAGGGCCATTTCATGCTCCCGCCAGAGCCTTTACAAGAAAGACAACTTTTAAATCTAAATTCATTCAGTCATACTCAACAATGTTAAAATGGCTAAAAACACCTGTTTTGGCCATTTAAGATTAGCCAAGTACAAAGGATTCATCTTAATACATTTCATTGCAGTTATGTCTGTGCAATGCACAATTAGAAATACAATTAATGTTAGCATACACTCAGAGCCGTATATATAAACGGCTCTGCATACACTATTTCTTATTATTGATACCCGGGACAGTTGTCCGCTGACATCTGGCCCTTTGTCCAATATTATAAACCCAATGCGGCCCTTGGGCCAAAATAATTGCCCATCCCTGGGTTAGAACCACCTTAACTCTGTGAAAGTGACATTCAAAAACAAACAAATCAAAAAACAACTCTCTTGCTTGAACAACAAATGCATTGCATGCAAAAAAATCTTGTTTTACTGAAGACTACATAAAAAACACGATGACAAATTCAATCAATAAATCAAACGTATTTATGTTGCACATTATCATGTTCACCATTCAATGTACATAGGAAAATAAGTGAAAGAGAGGGAGAAATATGGATAATGGCTATTAACTAAACCTAAACCTAAACCTAAACCTAAACCAAACCTGCAAGTTCATCAAAAGCAGATGAAAATAAAGTTGCTAGCCACTGTTGGGGAAGCTGTAATTTCAACAGAAAGCTGGTTGCAGCATTTGACAGCATAACAGCTAAAATGCCATTTACATTTTTTTAGATACATTTTATTAGTAGCCAACGGTACGTAGATTTTAGATTTCACCTTGAGATGAACAACATCTGCCAGAAAGGTGCACTGGTGGGTGCAAGATGGTGTGGTGTTTGCACAAATGTGCACATTTTAAATACTTGCTGTGTACATGTCAACACAGGAGCAAGAGGGCAAAACTGGCTTACCGCCAACAAGCAGCGTGGCTCCATCAGGGATGTCATTCACTGCATCTAAGGCATTGGAGCAGAACCTGGAATCTCTATGGCTGGACGTGGAGAAGTAGCACCCACAAGCCTATGAAGGACAGATATGGTCACAATAAACATGCATGCTCATGAATAAATAATAATACAATACCAATATTCTCATTGCCTGAGGAAGATGTCAGGAGTGGATAATTATATGGTAAAAAAATGGTAATGAATAGTAATTACATTGGCAACTAAACAGTGATTAAAAAAACGTTTTCATTCAGTGTACAAACTATCTGACACCAATGTTCACCTTTAAACCACAATGCAAACTGAAGGTGTACAGTAGCCTGCAAATGTGGCAAAGTTAAGGGAAATGCACACAATTTGTGGTAACATGGACTGAGCACCACTTCGTGTACACTATCAGACTAAATCTGGAAGGAACCGAACGTGTTTTATATAACCCTCAGATAAACAATCAGCCCATTCAGTGGCCACTGACTAACAGACAGCAAAAGTTATTAACTACTTTCGTGGCTTTACTGCTGGTCAGATCCATATTTTACTATCATCACAATAAGAAGGGTATCTAAACGTTTTAACTTTACTTTTTCACATGGCTTTGCTTTCAGTTCACTCGCAAACGCTGCAACAGCTCACCGCACCACCGGTGAAACTCGAGACATGGAGCACAGCCTGCTATGTGTGCTGCAGGCAGCATGGTAGAGAAAAGTTTCCATGCTGCACTTGGTCACCGACTTGCGTGTTCTTGGTAAAATATATGCATAATTTCAGAGCTTTCCATCGACTGCCTAACACTGTAAAGACATTTGGTTTCATGGCACAACACCCGGTCGCCATTCTTTCAAGAATTAAAGCTAACGTGAGATAACTTTCAAATAAGCAGGTAATTAGCCGACCTTGTCAAATGAGTGCGTGGTGGTACAATATGTTATATCCGCCAAAGACACGGCTAGCTACTAGATTGCTTATTAATCCTATTTGTGTGTCATGTTTGAGAGCCATTTGACTTTTCATAAATACCCTCTGTGGCCTCGTGCATCAGTATTTGAGGACAACCTAGCTATGGGTTTGGCCATTGTGTGACCTAAACGACATCGTAGCTCATTGCTCGAAGCTCAACGTTGAAAACTCAACATAAATACTGACCTTCAGGCTGATCTGGCTTGCTAGATTTACGTTCAGTCTGGATGCACCTGATACATTTCTGAAGATTAATCTCTCGGCTCGGGACAACACTTTGAGGGCCGCCATATTTAAAAAGTACGGCGTTATTGTTGTGATGATGGAGTCTGGTCTCGTCGCTAGAAATCGTATTCTACCTCCCGCACAGTGCACAGCACAGGCAGCAGAGCTTCTGCTTGTCAATTGGTAAGTGGGGACGGAGGAGTGGCCAGCAAACATCAAGGCGAAGGAGTGACAAGGGCTCGACCGGCTAATTATAAATTAACTGTTTAAGCGCCTTATGTGGCCTGAGACACAAAGGTGACCTGTTTTTGTCCTTGTGTGATAACATGGTAATAATTGGTTTATGAGTCAATTTCACAAAAGTGTCAGTCCAATGAATTGGGCTGATAAAATTACTGTTTTTATTCCAAAGTATTTTGACATGATACAAGAGTGAAGAAATCAGTCAATTATTATTTCTTTTATGTTGATATATGTCATGTGACATATTTTCAAACCCATGTTATTGTTAAATATCTGTCTGAGGTCAAAAGCAGTAATCAAACACTATCCAATACACTTGCCCTTCTGATATGAGCGCATTCCATGGCATTTGATTATCATACCATGTCTGGTCTCTACCCAAACACAACAGACTGTTTAGTTGAGCCACCAGCATGTAACCTGTATTAAATGCTGATAATAGGCTGCTGTGTGTATAATAAACTATTATTGAGTATACAATAGAGTTTTATTTGGACAGAAAATAAACAGCTGGCAAGGTGTGATCAGATTATATCAAATATATAGACATTTAATGGCATGCATCAAGCGAAGCCATTCTATTCGATTCTTGTCACCATATGCACTCATATAACCCACAAGGTTGTGGAAAATTATTTTCAATGCATTTCATTATGGTTAAAATGTCCATATGAGTACACCATCATAACTGCTCAAATAATTGAAGACTATTATCCTTTCTCAACTCTATCCAGACTTCAGGTATTGGCTGCAATATTTAAGAATTATTAGACTCTGAATTGTCAGGAATAGTCAGGAATTGTTGTGTGTTATTCCCAAGTTTTTTAAAAATATATATATTATCACAATTTGGACAATATAAAACTCAAGATTTCTGCTAAACAGGTGCGTTTGTAGTGTTGCTCCCAGCTGGCTCGTGCTGTCATGATGCTGGTGCTGCTGGTGCTGCTGTTTCTGCTGAACAAGAAGCACGTGAATAATAAGTGCGTCACGTGACTGTCGTTTCCAGTCATGGCCGACGACTACAGGCGACAGGGTTTTGAGCTAGAAAGAAGGATTTTTGAGTTGGACAACAAGTGTGCTAGCTTAAGGATAGAAAAGCCAGGTAATGTGCCATTTATGTGATTATTCACTATTGTTTTGGAACTTGAGTCTTACTTGATTCTAATGCTAGGGATTTGCTGTCATCACTGAAGCCTCGTTGGCTAGCAAGCATAGCTCACTTTTCTCGCTACTGTTGTTGTTTAGCTGGTTAGCTAGCCAGCTGCGTAGCTAACTTTGCTAAAACACATGACATTAGGCATTTGAGAGAATTACCAATACATTTGTGGTTTTGTTGATTTCGAAATACTATGTTAGTGTACTGAAATTACATTATTGTCTCTGTGAAGGATGTTGTCGGGTTAAATGTCCATGTCAGCAAGGACAGTTACCGCAGGTAGCTAACGTCTGTGGAACGTCATTCCAGCCAGTGTTGCTATGCTATCACTGGGACTGCATGATTGCAATATGAGAAGAAAACAATGAAGGATGACTGCGTCGTCTCTCAAAGCTTTTAATATAATTCGCTAGTAACTTCAAGTTTGGTCATGTTGTCCCATCGCTGCTCAGAAAGCGCCGACCGTCTTGCTTGACGCAATGTAAAATGTAACACACATGAGAAATAACTGCACACGAATGACTGGTAAATTGCACGAACTCATGTAATTGTACATAAGTATGCTGTTTTATATTCATAATAAGAATTCCTAATGATGCTGTATTGTCTTCTTCCAGATGCAATGAATATTTTGTTCGTTGCCTGACCATAGTGGCTGTGTGCACCGTTAGTGTTAGGACTAATAATTGATATCTTTAGGGTAATTGCAATATCAAAGCTTAATTGTATGTAAGCCACATTCTCAGTATCATGTATATATTTACATTTCTAAATATTCTAGTTCTCTTACCGGTGACATGCACTGTTGATTGGTTATGTCATGCAATTGACACTGTCTAGTAATGTTGACGTAAGCAATTAACACATTTTATTTTTCCTTAGATGATGACTATTTACAGAATGCAGCCGCTATTCTAGATAAGTTGAAAAACTTTTACAGACAAGGGGGTGAGAGCGGCAGTCTCCCAAAACTGCTACAGGATTACACACAGGTATTTGAGCCTACTTGATACCATTACTTGATCTCAGTGTTTTTGTACCCCATAGACATTGGACTTGACACTATTTAATGTTAAAGTTGCAAAATTGGGCACATTGGTCTTTTTTGCCATGTAAGCTTTATTGACTGTGGTGTGGTGTCAGTATCTCATTGTTGTGTCACTGTTGTTTCTCTCTATAATGTTGCGGTCCTCTGAAAATTTGAGCACATGTGGCATATGCTATGGAGTGTATGCAGGCGCATTCCAGTAACATGCGTCACCATTTCAAGATGCTGATTCAATTCCACAGCCCCACTGTTTATAGAGAGCAGGCGAGATACAAATGTCTTATTTTAACACTGGCCGAAGGTAATGTGAGAGTAGGCTGCAGCTGCACCCAATGGTGGGAATGTGCTTGGTGCACAGCCAAATCATGACGTTATTTTTATTTAATTACACAGGGATAAAAACTGAGCATGAAGTAGGCCTACACTTAATGAATAGACAAACTGTCAAGCGCGATAGACTTTGCAAAACGTAAGCAGCAGGTGGTTTAGTGTCCAGCCAGCTTGCAGGAGAATGTAAACGGGTGAACACGGCAATCGTTGTCAGTGCTCATGCTCAGAAAAACTGTCAGTATGCTGGCATGAATGATTTGCATATTTGCAGAGTTTTCATACAATGCATTTTTATTGTATGTCACTATATTTTGCAGCATGTTACAGCACTGCACTATAGCCATGGTTTGCTGTGCTAGTATATATTGTAATCATCAAGTGTTCTTTGAGGTTACGCGTCACAAAAACTACCCCTGTCTCTTTCACATAGCCGGTATGTGAAGCCACTCAAAGGGAGGTCGAAGTTTGGGCCAATTATCTAAAGCTTCTGTACTGCAGTGTTGAGGTTGCATTGGAAGTACGGTACAGACGGTGCAAGTCAATCTCTGTCCTCCTGTCCTTTCTGGTGGCCTCTGCTCTTGTGACGCTAGGCTCCATGTCATTGACAAGCACATTTTTCTTTAAATTCAATATTTTGCTAAAACATCTTTCCGAAGGACATTTTCTCATTTGCTATCGGGACGTTGAGCAAGAGAAAGACCCTCCAAAAGTCGCTCTGTGCTGGTTGACCTCCGGGACTACTAATTGTTTTCCCCACGAAGGCAAAATGCCAGAGGCCAGAGGAAAATACCGGAGGACGTAGATTCACTTACACAAAAGTGTCCCGCAGAGTATGCTAATACCTTGTCATTAAATGCACTGCTCACAACACAATACTACTTTATTATTCGTTGTTTGCACCGAATTGCTTTTGTATCCTATCCCTGGGCAAAACTCATTGAGGAAAACACTGTCTGTCGATTTGATTTGAGCCCGAGTCAAACGCTACCCTCCAGGTTCCTCAGTCAGGACGCGACTGCCAACGCTTCTCTGCTACTGCTTTGAGCAAGTGCCTGCCGCGCCGGCACCATTATGTTCAGTCTGAATTGAATGCTGGAGATGCACATGGCCAAATGTAGACTGCAGACAGCGCTAAAGGTGATGTTATGCAGGGCAACATTTTGAGCAATGTTTCTGGGCAGCAATACTTCAAGGCGATGTTCGGACTCTTTATTACCATAACAATTGTATCTAGAGGACCTGGAACAGCCACACACAGCAACGTTTGAAAATCATTCCATCAAAAAATTAGTAGATAATCATGCTGTTGGCACTATTGCTCAGAAAGTTGCCCTGTGTGTCATTACCCCAACAACTTTGGCTGTTGCATTGACAGTTTTTTTATTTGTTTGTGGCAACATGCTGTTCATGTTTCTCTGTCTCTAAATTGGTTTGTACGCTCTATATGACCCTTGAAATTTTGAGGGAAGATGTCTGTATCCCCTGGGGGATAACTGCTTCATTTGCAATAAAAAGTCTGTGATTGTATCCCGATCAGCCATGTTTACGTTGTAAGGTTGCCTTGATGCTTCTTTTCATGGTTTCATTGTTGTCCTCCAAGGCCGAGGTCAAGATGCATGGAACGTAGCAGGACGTTGTACTACATTGTTGCTTTGAAACAATCAGGAAGCAAAACTTTGTAAACCGGTGCAGCGGCTGAACTTACTCACTGTGGTTGTGGTACCTGACATGATAACAGTTGATAAACCAAGTCGGCACTCTCTGCCTTCTTTAGGTTAGCAGTCTGGTTGTTGCCTTTATTTATATACGTAATTATTAGCCTTGAAACATAGGCTCCATGTCTAATTCTAAAGGGTACCTTGTGGGTCAATGTTTTGTGTGAAAAAAAAGTACACTCTAGAAGAACACTGGCACAAGGTTACTACACCAGCGACCCGGGTTTGATTCCGGCCTGGGTCGTTTGCCAGTCCTTCCCAGTGTCTCTCTCCCCACTCGTTTCCTGTCCCTCCATCACTGTCCCACCATAAATAAAGCCCGCCCCCCAAAAATAACACAAGACGCTATTCATAGTCACATTACTCATAGCCAGTGTGTTATGTAAACACATGTTTGGTGTTGGGCAGTAATAGCTGGAGCAGTAGGCGTGTTTACATTGCAGGAATATCAACAGGGCCACCTGTGTTAGAAATGAATTGGGGGGCCAAAAGTCATGCCGTCGTCTTTTAATCCTCAGTGTTTTCCACAGAAAATGTGTTGGTGAAGGTGGCATGATCTTCTATCAGAGACATGGGCCTAATCGACCTAGCCATCGTTGGAAAGGCTGTGTTGTGCAGTTTCATGAGAACTGTGTTATGAAAACCCCAGAAAACACATGGCTCATACATCATTTTTGTAATACAACTTAAATTAATAAAATTAGCCTAACAAAAATATTATCTTTTTACGGGACCTCTTCAAGGTGGTAGGTGTTCTGTTGTCAAGGTGGCTGTCTTGGCTGCAAAGTGTTGCATCACCCATCCAGCCCCAACCCCAAATCCATAATGCAAGTAATGCTTTACATCACAGAAAAGCACTGAACTGAAACTAACCACGCTGTTATTGTTTTTCTTTCTCCTCCTCCTCTAAATGCAGGTAATTCTTGACATCACCTTCTATGAGGAGAACAAGCTGGTGGACCAGGAGTTCCCAGAGGAGTGCTCCCCCTTCAGGATCCAGGAGCTACTGCAGGACCTGACGGAGCCAGAGGTGCTGTCTGGGAGACTAGCACCAGCACAGGAGGTAATAAGCTCAACATCTATGATGCTTTGCTTGTGCCTCTTTGCATGTTGGTCTGCTGTAGTGACTTAGGATCTTCTGGTCCTGGTCAAGGTATCACGTGCACAGGCACAGTTGGTAACAACAACCATCATACCAATCATATCAACTTTGTGGTGGCTACCTATCTGTCAGTTGGTCTTCTGAAGTGACTAAGGCCTATCGATTCATAACCTATGTGTGTCATTTTCGGCAGTATTTCTGTCCATAATGTTCCATCCGTTGACACCTTTGGGCTCTAGAGGTCACCATCATAACATTTTAAAAATCAATAATATTTATTTCACATTTCACAAAATAACAAATCATGCTCACCATTAATGATGCTTTTGTGTGCTGCCCTGCCTGTTGGTCTGCTGGAGTGACTTGGGATCTTTTGGTCCTCTCCTGGTCAAGGTGTCGTAATGTACAGACTGCAGGCAATCACAAAGTCATGGGTGTAACCTAATATTCATTTGGAGGAATTATTTATCAACAATCTTCTTCCATGAAAACGCATGCAGACACGCTTTTGATTTTACAAGCTCACTATGGATTGTATTCCTGTACAGAACAGATCTATTGTTGTAAGTTAACATCCATCTAAAGGTCAGATTAGACTTCAGCAACTGCGAGCGTGAAAAGTCGCGTGGGAGTGGCCACGAACCAATTTTGTATTCATGCATCTGCGAGCTCTGCGAGGTCCGAGGTCTCGTTGCCAGCCACATTTGAAATTGCGCGATTAGGCTACTTTCACTACATTGTAAGCACTGCGGTCATTATTAAGCAATGTTGCTTTCTATCCCGGTTAGCTAGGTATTTTCACAGAAATTGCAAAGGCAATGCAGTGGTATCATTATTTGACATACCCAGTCTGTTTTCACGAGCAGAAAATGCAAGCATGTAAAGACAGTTGATTCTGCCGATGTGTGTTTACATTCGGTGGAGGAACGGTAGTAAAACCGCAGGCATTGTGCCACGAGTGTTCAACTGATGCATTGTTTGTTACTTAGCTTAGCTTCGTGTATTTACACACATTTACACACAAGGCATTAATAAAGTTTTTAACAGAATACAGCTCTGCTCTCGCAAACTACTGGCATTGCGCTGCCACAAGAACAGAACAAGGAAGTAGCGAGACGACCAATCATAGTGCCTTTTTGTCTGCGTACTCCGCGTCCGTCCGACGGATAGTTAGAATTTTTTCGAGGCGCTAGACGACGGGCGCAGAGCCTCTGAGAGGGGGGCGTGGACTCGCATAGACAGAAAACGGACGGACGCAGATTCTATGCGAGCGAAGCATAAATCTAGCTTAACACTACGTGTGGTGCTGACTGCTGAACTCCATTTTTTGTGTCATCAGCCCTTTACATTGTTGGATTTTGGCTGCTCCACTCCAAACTTAATTAAAAAAAACATTGTATATTACCAGTCTAACATTATAGTATTATTTTAAAAACTTTTTATGTGTTAGACAGAATCTGGTGTTTTCTTTTAAAAAAGAATCAGAGAGCGCTGTGTCCAATTCTCAAATTTAGCTGTTTTATTAATCCAATGCATCCAGCATATAGTTAAATGAAGGCTCAAATGGTTAAGGTAAGCGTACCCATTTAGCCCATGTACCCTTTAAGCCCACTTTCAACTTTGAGGTCAATTTAAAGAAAGGGCAAAGGTGGATTTTGTTGTTCATCACCCTATCCAATTAAAGAGTTTAGTAACTGACAAAATGTTTTTTATTGCAAACAAATCAAATTTTTTATCGTTGAATTATCCCCGTCCAAGTGAATCCAGTCTCAGGACTACTGACAAGAAGTCGCCTCAAAACTTTGCTGTCTTGGGACATGTCAGAAATCATAGAATTTCAGCTAGCAAGTCAAATGTTTTGAAAATACTTTCATATTTAGTGAACTAAGAGGTAAATGTAGTGATCTTTTTAGATATACATGCAGTGTTTTGCTAAATTATAGCATTTCCCTTCAAATGGAAAGATGTGTTTTTATTAGCGAGCAAACGCCGCTATTCTCTTGATACAACCACACACCATCATTATCTTACTCTACTGTAAGAAGGTGGTTAGGTATGAATTCTAAGCATATTCCAGTTTGTTTGGCATTGGTCTTTAAAGAAATGAATCATGAAATGTTTTGTGGAGCTGATTATTTCCATAAATAGCTTTTTGTATAGGCGGGCTTAATAGGTACTAGGTGGGCTTAAATGGTACACCCCATTGAAATGCCTGCAAACTGGCAGGCATGCTAACCAAAAATGCCTTTGAGTGCTGTACAATCTCAAGTTGTTGTTAAAAAAGGCATAATGTAATGAACTAACAATAGTAAATAACAAATACATTTCTCTGTTTGGATGAAGTATTTTATGAAGTATATTAAGTAAGCTTAAGAGATGCTGTAATATTTAATTAGGTTTTATGTATTATTTTTTGAGCAAATCTTACATTTTGGAAGAATATTTTGGTCTGAAACCATTTATGCCATGTAGACTACACCGTTTAAACTCAACTCACACACCTCAGTCACCACGTATTTTGATAGAGAAATAACTATATGAGCTTATTTGGAACACAAGTGGGCTTAAAGGGTACCAATGGTACCCTTTAAGCCCATTCAGACTTTTCACTTTTCTCCTCATGTTGTTCTTTGAAATATACATCAACTCAGTGATAAACATTGAAAAGAGAGGTAAATCTTACTATTTAACAAATCATTTCACACAAAAATTATGTGAAGATGATTGAAAATTAAAGAAATTTAGATTTTGGTGGGCTTAATGGGTACGCTTACCTTAAAGCATTATAGAGCTCTGGAATTCTGTGGCCTCGTCCTAACAGCAACAAACAGACACAGAACTGACTCTCTTCTCCTGAAGCATCTCTTTTGTACTTGGTATGCCTCGTCTTGATCAACTTCCACATCTTTCAACAATAGAGTCAATCAGTGTGTAGTTAATCAAGTGATCCAATCAACATGACTCTTACACTGGACTTTGGTGTCTTAAGATGAAATGCACACAATGGATGACATAAGTAATATTCCTAATTTCTCACCCTGTGTATCCAAACTCCTGCTTTTTGCGTCACACAACCTATGAAATGGTGTTACTTAAACATTCTCCAAATACATCATTGTTTATTAAACATTAAATTGATCTTAATGCTAAGTTATGACTTGAAGATCTTCTTTAATATGACTATCTGCAACACAAAAGCCCCAGTCACAAGTTAGCTGACTCCAGTATGTCCCTTACGGCATTTGGAACGAGATTCCCCAACATTTTCCCCACACACCGGCTCTTTTCATTTGTGTCCGTTTTGTACATACTTTTTTAACTCTATACTTTCAACTTGTGCTGTCGTGGCCTCACTATTTCCTTCTATTGTACTGGCAGTTGTATCCTGACAATACAAGGCCTCTGAAGCTTGCGGATATCTGTTGTATTTGTGTGTCATGCCCAGTACGTGCTTTTATATTGGCTGTTCAGTTACAACAGGCCTGGGCTAGAGGATGCCGTTTATGCTGGAAGAAGTGGAACTGGATCTGTTCAAGTGCTTGTAGTCTATAGCCATGTTGCTCTCGTCTCGTCCTGTTATATATCGCATACGGTGTGGGCTGGAGTTTTGGGGGCAGCCGTGGCCTAATAGTTACAGGGTTTCAGGTTCCGAATCCCACCTTTACCCTTCCCTACACCTCCATCCATGGCTAAAGTGCCCATGAGTAAGGCACACCTAACCCCACGCTGTTCCAGGGACTGTAACCAATACCCTCTAAATAGTTTAGTCATGTTGGATAAAAGTGTCAGCTTAGTGTAATGCAGGGGTCAGGAACCTACGGCTCTAGAGCCACATATGGCTCTTTTGGGAACTGTATATGGCTCTTCCTAATCTAGGGTTGCCAAACATCCCTTGAAATATGGAATCGTCCTGTATTTATAAATAAAAGTACAGGTTCCATATTGAGTTGAAATGAGACAAGGGAGGTTAAAAAGTGTTCAAATGCAGGAAATTACATCTAAATAATACAAAATTCTCCCAGACCTCCACCATAATGAAGTTGACAGTTGACAACCCTATACTTACCTGTTATCAATAAAAGCAATAACTTGACAGTACACTCTAAACTTGTTGGGCTTAATTGAAATACATGCTTTTGATTGTATTTAGTATTTTTAAAATGGTATGGCTCTCGTGAAAATTTCTTTAAAAAAATTTGGCGTTTATGGCTCTCTCCACCAAAAAGGTTCCTGACCCCTGGTGTAATGTAATTGTTGTTAAGTGATGCTGCACACATTTCCAGTCAATGTAATGTCTTAAATGCTAAAAGAGCCAATCAGAGTTCAACTTTTGTTTTCTCTGACGTCACCCCACAACTTTTTAAATCTTGACACACAACAGACAGAACCAGCTGTCACTTAACAGTAAGCGTGTGTGTGTGTGTGTGTGTGTGTGTGTGTGTGTGTGTGTGTGTGTGTGTGTGTGTGTGTGTGTGTGTGTGTGTGTGTGTGTGTGTGTGTGTGTGTGTGTGTGTGTGTGTGTGTGTGTGTGTGTGTGTGTGTGTGGCAGCACCCATTATCCTAACAGATTTGACACACAGACCACCTAACTAACATCTCTCGCTGCTTGTTTCCTCTAATCTCCATTTGTTTCGCTAAGCTTGATTTATCCTCTCACCTTTGGTCTCTTTAGGTCACCTTTGGTCCTTTTTAGATAAACACATTTTGGTCATTTGAGCCCCCCCCAAGCCCTGCTTAAGCATATTTTTGACCCACCGCCCACCCACCTACTTAGCAAAATCCGACACTAATGCCACTCAATCTGTGACAACAAGGTTGAGTTTGTGTGGGGTATTGTCGCAGGTGTCTCGAGGTTGTGGGTCAATCTGATGTTGAATCATACATGCACTTATTATGTATGGTGGTGGTGATGATGAGGATGAGGAGGAGTATTGGTTGTTGATGTAGATGTGTTCTGTACCTCCCCCAGGTGCAGTCTGTGCTGGGCCTGGAGCTGCTGGAGTGCCTGTACTGGCGGCGAGGGGCGCTGCTCTACATGTACTGCCACACCCTGCACCAGAGGAAGCAGTGGATCAAGCAAAACAAGGCCACCTTCCTCAAGGTGCCACAGCAACGCACACACATGTACACACACACACACACACCAAGGGAGTAACTTTGACTTTGACATTGGTAGGGACATAAAATTGGTGGGGGTTCGGGGGTTTCTCCCCCGAGAAAATTTAGAAAATACAGTTGTTAAAAGTACAATTTTAACGCAATATGTGCATGTATTAGCCTATGAATGAATGTAGCTCAATGGTTTTAGAGGGGGATGATTTTTGACAATTTTCATTGTGTGTGTGTGTGTGGGGGGGGGCTGATTATCAATCATAAGTTCATGGCACACAGATGTTATATCAATGAGCAGATGATATGTCCACGAGCGTTCCTTAGGAAGTTGGTCTTTCAATCACACGGTTGCAGGCTTAAATCCCACCCTTAGGCTACCTCTGTTTACACCTCCATCCATGACTGGAGTGAAATTGACCAAAGCAGCTAGTTCTGATACAACATTGCTCCAGAGACTTTTACCAAATAACATATAAGTCGCTTTGTGTTCAAATGTCAGCAAAGTGGTATTGCCTAACATGAAAATGATCACCAGTTCTGCCAATAGGCCTAGCCTACTCACTTTATTGACATTTAGGCCTATTTTAACAGCAACAAAAATGACACTGACATTTGCAAACCTTTTCTTGAAATAAAAAATAAATAAGACGGGGCCTAGAAAAAAAATGTTTTGGTTCCGGTGCCGACTGACCCTTTTTATCCTCCAAAATTAGCGATGCTGTGTGGACTGTTGTAGCCTACATACAAAACAACACACTTCTTCATTCTCATAGGCTAACTCCCTATATCTCGCTTTCTTCCTGCCTGTAGCTGTGTTTGCATCATAGCAGCCTACAGGCAACACACGCGTGCAAGTGTCTTTGCGCAGCGCGTCTTGACAGAAATCCCAGCGATGTCACCGCATAGTTGCGCACCAACTGTGTCACGTTGTAGGCGAATTTTAATGTTACAACATACCAGTTAGCTTTGTAGCCCTTCTACATGACCGAAATGCAATACAACACAATGATTAGGTGTAGGCCCTATCTGTGATTTTTGAATGATGTTGGTTACATACTCGTCATGGAAGAAGGCTTCCATTTCAGTCGCGTTGGATGTTCAGCGAGATCAGAACCTAGTCGCAGCAATTAGTCTAGGCTACTCAAGTAGTCCTACAGTTAAATAGACTGTAAAACAAAGCCAGGTTAATTTAATATGAAAGAAGGGAAATGTTTTGCCGACGTGTACCTTTAGGAACTCTTTCATTTACCACATGGGTCGCGTTAACAGAGGTTTGTCCGTCATTGACAGTTTTTTTTAAAAAGGAAGACTGAAGATTCTGAAGCCTGCCCGTCCTTTCGATGATAGTTTAAATAGGCTACACCCGTATCAGTAGATCAAATGTGCATTTCAATTCGTTATTATCTGCGCTGCGCAGAGACCACATTTCTTCTTAAATAGGCCACTTTATCCTTCACCCTTCTCCGCCTCTCTCTGCTTGTCACGCAACTATTACGCATCTGCAGAGCTCCGTTCCCTGCACCCAAATAGTGAATTAGAAATTGCCGATGATGTCGGCACAACTGTTCGAATAGGCTAATTAAGATTCAGAACCGTTTGTAGGCCTATACGTAGGGCTAGGCTACTACATTTCCCCACAATCTGATTTAATGGCAGGGCGAAGTTATCCCTCTATCGTCTTTCATAAAAGTTTCATAGGCCTATCATAAAAGGGTTTTTTTCATATCATATCCTCAGGCGTCGCCACAAACTCCTCGCTTGAAACAAAAAGTAGGCGGGCCTATGTACCAGAAATAGTAACACACGGTGTCTTAAATAACTTTAATCTGACGTTTTGAAATGGTAGTTAGACTACACGTTACTGAAAAATAATAGTGCGACTACGTTACCGGCAACACCGGTCGTGATTACACAGTAGGGGGGTAAATATTGGTGGGGACGTGTCCCTACCGTCCCCACCATAAATTACGCCCATGACACACACACACACACACACATATAGTACATAGCCAAGATGGTATGCCAAGAACACCGCTGGCAGAGCACCGCTGAAAAAGTTTGGGAACCACTGCTCTAGGTTAACTTGGTTTTAACACTGAACCACATTCTTGGAATAACCCCCAGTCGTCTACCTTACACCCTGCTGAAAAAGGACTTTTGCTGACTGATCTGTTACAACAAAAACACGTACAAAAAAGCTGGAGGACTTGGACTTTCTGCTGACTGGTCTAACAGACTGGTCTAAGAAAAACACATACTATGCTTTTTCTGAAAATGGTTTGAGCAGTGTTGCTGGGGCAGTGGTAGCTGCTGTTTGTTTAGTGGTGGCCCTCATGTGTCATAATAATGGGCAGCATCCATTTACAACATTGAGAAGCTGTTATACCACCGCTGCCTGCCAAGATTGCACTGGACGTTTCCCTATAGATTATCACCTTGTAGACTAATGGTTGCATTAGGATGACATGCATGCTCTGGAGACTCGTGGAGCTCCAACAATCAAATTCAAGCCTGTAAAATGTTAAACATACAAACTAAAGCTATATATATAGTATTGTGTTGGGTTGTCAAGCAAAACAAATTGCAATGGAAAGACACAAAGGGGCTTAGAGCTCTCAGACATTCGTCTGTGCTGGACTGCCGGGGGGAATCAAAATCCAAAAGAGATAGGAAACAGTAGAGGCACTCTGAGATTACAAATACCGGTATACTTCAAAAGCCTTTAATATAACATGGCAAGTCAAAAAACACATAGGCCTTCGTAGTGCTACCATAATTGCATTCATCGGTAGGCGTTATAAATAATAAATAATAGTCGATATGTATCGATGCATCAATCCTACGGCCGACTATTGAATCAAATTGTATCGTATTGTGGGGCATTCTTAAGAATCGAAAATAATCGAATCACTGCTCCCTGCCCAATGCCCTATCTGTTAATTGTGCAACATATTAGAAGTGGAAAAGTAATGAGGAAAAAATCGAATCGTATCTTGGGGCATTCTTAAGTATCCAAAACAATCGAATCGCTGACTCAAGAAATCGTTATTGAATCGTGTCATCATGGATCATCAGGGTATAATCAGGGTATAAATTGTAATGGGATTTTGATTGTGGTCATTCACAGAACACTGAATTGTACTGAGTGTCACTGAGCAATGCAGATGTGTATGTGGTGTGTTTTCTTTCTAGTGTCTTCAAGAAGGTGTGCGGTACCTCATGAGGATGCTGCAAGTACGGAATTCAGTCAAACTGAACGACGGCGTAGTTTTCCATGACTCAACGACAGCTAATTTTCTGTCTGAAGGTAAACTATTTGTAGAGAAGATGCCCAGTATTATTGCATTGGACACACATTAGTACATTGTATTATTTTACATTTATACAGAATGTACGCTGTTTATTAGTAAGGTTTGGAGGGGTGGCTTACAGGTTTGGAAGGGTGTAAGGCTCGCTATTGACATGACCCTGTCTATCAGTTTGTCTGTCAATTTTTTAAAAATCTGTATGTTTTTTTGTTTTTTTGACGTTTTTTTCCCTAGAATGTTATGTACAAATAGATTAAAAAAAACAAAAAAAAAACGCATTATGCTTTCAGAAGAATCATAAGAAGTCTGTCTTTGTTTGCCCGCCTGCAGTGTTTTGGGTAGTCTGCAGGGGGTGCCAAGCACACATCGTCAGATCCCGTGCATCTAGCATTGTCCAGGCGACAGATTGCCATCTTTGATTGCTCTTGTTCATAGATATGGGGTGGATTCCAATATGCACACTACCTCCTCGGCCTGTGCTTGTGGCTTCACGTTTCTGTGACATCCCAACTCCATGGAGAAAACAATTAAGTTTCCCCGCTGTCAGCCTAGCCACAACAATTTTTGTGGGGCTATTCTTCATTCACCATCCCGTTTGCAAATGAGAAAATTACATTAGAATTAAGCTTTTGCAAGATATTGAAATACAATGCTGTTGACGGTGACGTTATCACAAGGCCACAAGGAGGCAAGTGAGCAAGGGAGGATGGGAGTCCTCATGTTGGAATCCACCCATGAACACCATTGGAACAAATGGCTGAAGTCAGATCTGTGCCATTTTATGCTGGTATATTGCTTTCATCCTTCAGTGACAATGCACCCAATTACCTGTAGATGGCAGTAAAATCTATGTCATGTATCATGATACCGGCCCAAGACGGTAGTGGCGCCCATGGTTGCGCTGTGTCAAAAGGCTTAACATGGGCTGTGTCTCAAATGCCGCACTTGTGCACTTCGGGCACTGTTTTTCAGTGCCTAGGGCGCTCACGCTGAAAATGTCAGTTGAGCCAGTGCACTGAAAGTGCCAGGATGATCCCCGAACAATGGCGGAAAAATGCAGTGCTTGAATGATGGACACTTCATGCACTAAACGGCGGCCATGTTGACAATGACACTGAGGAAATGTGGCATTCAGTTCTGTAGAAGAGTTTGGTCAACAGTCTCCTAATTCTGTAAGTAGTGTTGATGGGACACCAACCTTTTCATGCCAACCAAAGTATGTGTGATTGTTGGAACAGGACATGGAAATACAAGCACCAGACGCTGTGCATTGTAAACAGTAGCCAACTCATATTTTGGCGAGCTAATGCCATGCTCAGCCGTCACTTCCAGCGAGGGCACAGTGCATGGTGCTCAAATTTTTCCACAACACTATGCACTAAGGACCTCAGTGTACTGTGTGCACTGACTGTCAGTGCACTGACAAAAGTGTGTCATTTGAGACATAGCCATGGAATATAGTGTCCATCTATGGCTCTTGTTAACAACGGTTGTGTCATTGGCTGGTGGTCCGCAGGCAGGATAGGAGTCCGCATGGAATCCACTCATGAACATCAGATGCTATATCAAATGGCTGAAGTTTTGGCCATTTTTAAGCCAGTATATTGCTGTCATTAATCAGTAACAATGCAAAGCACCCACGTTCCTGTAGATGTCAATGACATCTATGAGATGTATCATGATACCGGCCCAAGGAGGCGCCGCCCAGGGTTGGGCCGTGTCAAAAGACTAAAGATGGCATCTAGTGTACATGGGGGTATACTAAGAAGCTGGTTCAGGAGTAAACCAGGTTAAGTTAAGAGGCAAATCATCTAATAGAAGAGCCTGGAGTTCCCAATTTCTTGTTACCTCCTAACTGAACCTAGCCTGGGAACTCCCATACTGCCCTTAGTTCTACACAATCGTTTCGATCTGAAATCTCACTTGTGATTAGGTCTGGTGTTAACCAGGCAAAACTGAACCTAGTTTACTCCTGAATAGGGCTTGGTAAAATAATCGAGTTAATCGATTCTAATCGAAATTCACATAATCGATTCACAGGGCACAAAATCGATTTTTTGGTTCTTTTTCTTTTTGTTCTTTTTGTTTAATTTAGGTCTATGGAAAATACCCAGTAAGTATTCGTCAATTAGGCCTAGGCCTACTTATTACAAATTAGCAATCTGTTAACCCTGTCAAGCCACAGCCCTTTGACATTTTTATTTAAAAAATAGGCAACAGAATCTTTTTGGGGGAAATCCTGGCACCAAGACGGGAACAGATTGAATCTATTCAGAATGAATCGAATCGAATCGAATTGAATCGTGATTAATCGATTCAAAGCCCTAAGAATCGAAATCGAATCGATACAGGAACATGGCTGCGATACCCAGCCCTACTCCTGAACCAGCTTCTTAGTATAGGCCCCATATAAGAATATCTATGGCTCTTGTTAACAACGGTTGTGTCATTGGCTGTTGGTCCACAGGTATCTTCTCAGACACGCACCTGCTGACAATGATGTACATTGGCGAGATGTGCTTCTGGGCGGTGAAGTACGAGGACTGCAACGCGGACTCCACGGAGCGCAAGGAGGAGCGGCTCCACTTCCGCGACATCGGCACGCAGATCCTGCACAAATACGTGTCAGCGTGCGAGGGGCCCCTGCAAGGCCAGGGCTGGAACACGGAGAACGCCAAGGAGATCCTTAGCATCTTACAATAAATAATAATAAAATAACACAGGCGGGCAGGGCGGGGCGGGTATAGGGTGGAGTGTATGTTGGGGTGGGGTGGGTCAGAGAGCGAGAGAGAGAGCGCGAGAGAGAGAGAGCGCGAGAGAGAGAGAGATACTGTTGAGTGAGTGTTGGTGGGGGTGTCGTGTGGGTGGGAGAAACACAGGGACAGTGAAATTGTCCCTACAACAAATTTTATGCTCTAAAACCTAAAAAAAAGAAGAAATGACAAAAAAGAAGCACTTACCCTCCAGATCCCTGACGTCTGGATGGACATTTCATTTGTTTGAGAATGTGGTTAATTTCTTTTTTTTTTTTTTTTACAAAAAAATATAGTAAAGATATAAATCTAAACAATCACAAAAGCGATAACCTTTCTGGGAGAGAAACATCACTCAAACCGTAGTTTTGTATTTATTATTTTTATTTTATTTTTTTCTCGTTTTTTATTTATTTATTTTAATTTTAATTCATGACATTTATATAACAAGAAGGTGCACATACCACAAACATGTTAATTCTATAAATTCCGTACCCTTTTAAATGCAAGCCTTTTTTGTTATGCCATCTTTGTATCACTTTTGCTTAAATGTAAAAAGTACTCCTTTCTCCACTTTTTGGCAAGATGTGTCGTGAACAGATGAGAGTTTTGATATTTTGATAGTACATTTCTAAAAGGAGAACTGTACTGTGTTGGTATTCTTTCAGAAGTGCATTTCATTTTTTAATGTTCTCATCAAAATAAATTTTGGGTTAAAAAAAAATCAACTATGAACTTTATTTTTATTTTTAATTTTTTATTTTTGCCTTTATTATGTTGGGACAGGTGAAGAGGTGGGCAGGAAATGACAGGGAGAGGTGGCTGTGGGATTGGGAAATGAATTACGGACAAGTGGGGCCAGTGTCTGGGAGCCCGGTGGGACATACCATTGCTATGCCGATGCTGGGCTAGTTGGCTATATTTCGGTCCATCAATTTATATTTATTATGTCATATTGCATTAAAAAATTCACCTAATTTAACAATTTGGAAATTGGCAAGGGCCATGGAGAGGGGCCCCTCCTTGTTGTCTGGATTCAAACCTGGGTCCCCATGGGCATCCAGGCCCATTTGTGGAGTGCGCAGTGGTTCTTATTTTTTTTTTTAAAGCTTATTACCCCCCCCCCAAAAAAAAACTTCTACACATACACACTAAAAATAATGAAAGTGATTAATTGCAATGTCAGTAATCAATGGGGACCAAACATTTTTAATTTAGTTCTGATTTAATGTTCAGAAGCAGAATTTTGGACCCCCTGTAATCTTTGGCACCCCCTCTACTTTCTAACTGAAGCAGTCTTGCACTGAGGAGCGCTGCTGTTGCAGGTAGCTGTGTGGCATTCATGCAGCCAGTCTGTACAAACATGATAAGAGGGCGAGGGTGTACTGTGGAACTTTAATAGTCCTGCCAGTTTGCCTTGGCCATGGCTCTGGGACATTATATGCTACTTGGGAAAGCTTAATTAAGACCCCTCTAATAGCCAGGACACACTCATTACGAATAGGGAAGCTGACAGCGGGGTCAAAGGGGTCAGTTGTCCCGGGCCCAGGGAGAGAGGGAACCCAGAATTGGGTGCCCATTACATTGTCTCTTTTGAGTGGGGGTCGGGGCAGCCATTCAAATGACTGACCTTAGCCCGGCAAAAGCTGTTATAAGGCCTGATAGTTGTGTGAGGCGGCAGCTATGTAAACTTACTGGGCTTACTTGGCTTGGTTGTGTTTGTTTGTGTTTATATTTAACAACGTTACCAATGCCTAGTTGGCCATATTAATTTTTCAATGTTAACGCTTACATTCTCCTAAATTGTAAGGCAATCTTCCTCTGCTCTGAGTGGCATCTGCTGTACCAGCAGTGGTGGCATCTACAGAAGGTGTAATTTCCATACTGTCCTGCAGGAGCAGTATGTAACCACTAACCTGTTCAGGGTGACAGTGGATGTATATGTATAAAGCGTAGTATCAATTGTGTGAGTGTGTGTGTGTGTCAGTCAGAGAGAGAGAGATGTATAGGCACCCTTTTTTAGTAACTTGACTTCTTCACCAATAAACCATAGTCTCCGTATTTTGAGATGTCAGAAAGCCATCAATTGTTTTCTTTATACCAGGGGTGTCAAGCATAAGGCCCAAGGATATGGATGCTGCCCGCCAAAGGGTTCGATCCAGCCCCAGACTTGTAAAGGGAAAAAAGTCAGAATGTCAAAATAAGAAGTAAATCTTTAGCCCATTATGACGCAGAAATGTGCAATATTTCACTGTTACATACCCACGTTAAGGGTAGGCCTATGGTCCTCTTGAAATTAAATGGGCTGTGTGTGTAGCCACTGAACTGAAATAAGTTTGACAGCCCTGTGTTAGACTGTATCAGAATCAGCTTTATAGGCAAAGGACACTTGCATGCGAGGAAATTGACTTGAGCTTTCAGTACAGTAGCTCTCTCCTTTAAAAAAAAAAAAAAGTTACTAAATATAGGCCTGATTTTAAAAGTCAACGATGAAAAAAATAGTGCAAAGAGAAAGTGCAAGATACTTGAAAAGTTTATGGTTGAGTTGAGCTTATTGGTCCAGAACATTAACCTAAACATGGAATGGCATTTAGGCCGAAACTCACCAAATAGTCAAACATTAATTTAGTTGGGGGAAAGCATAACATCTGCTTAATCTGTTCATTTAAGTTAGTTAGGCTGAATATTCAACAGTAAAGTGTGTTGTGAAGTGAAGGAGGATGGTCGCCTTCACTGAGAGCTTTGACCAGGCCTGGCACAAAATCATCTCACGGACCACCATTCTCTTCATTCAATGAAGGCCTAATGGAGACCCCATTTTGGGCCACTCCCTCAACTCAACATACCCATCTGTGTTTTGCTGTATCATATTATGCCATAGCCTACCGTGGTATGAATAAAATGAATACAGTTTATCATAAACTTTATGCTACTAAAGAATAGGTTACAAAATGATGTGTTGGCTTCAAATCCTTCAAATACGGCAGTCTCTTCGTTCCTTACTCGGGGAAGCGAATTTACCACATATCTCCTGTAGGAGGTAGTGTTGCACCAGTCATTTGATTGACATGCCGTACATTGACCAAACAGGACAATACACATACGCCGGAGACTTGATCAGTGGATGGCATAACGTGTTAAGTAAATAGGTGATTTATTTAAATTCGTAGGTTAAGTATGTGATCAAGAAGCACACACATAGTTTTACAAAAGGCTAAGTCTCACTGTATCGCACAGGCTGCACTACAGCGTCTATTCACAGGCGCTATCCCACTACTGATCAGTACGGGGGCTTTGACCTGCTCCGTTTCCGACCTGGGCCGGTGCACCCCTCATTAGGCGACCTGGTAGTCCCGAGCTCCCTCAGGAGCACCATATCGATACCGAACTTAGTGCGGACACCCGATCGACATAGCCCGCTGCAGCTCAGAACCCCTGAACTCAAGTGATTCGCCAGCCTCAGCCTCCCAGTAGCTTGGATTACAGGCGCGCGCCACCGCACCCAGCGGTTACAAGAGTGAATGAAAAGCTTTTTCTCAGTGACTCGAGTGACGTCATGGCCGCTACGTCGGCTACTTTTGGAGTGATTTGTGCACTACTGCCCGACGCATATGAAAAATAGCCTGCTGTGTTGAAGTATCAATTCTAAATCGATTAAGTACCCTACTGTTTTTTGAACACAACACGGTTATTGCGGCATTTGTTATAGGCTGTTTAGCTCCACCGTGGCTACGCGACGAAAAAGAGAATTTGACAGGAAGAGGACATACACTATCTTTGTATTAACGTGTGCTAAATGTGATGTATTTTTTACTCGAAAGGGCTAAAATAATAAGCACGACATTGCGGTGTTTGCGTAGAAACTGCGGAGCATTATGGTGCACTATCAAATCGTCATAACCTGGGTAACTACATTGCCCACAATGCAGATTGTTTGACAAAACGTGGAAGTTTCACTGTTTACGGAAGAAGTTTCGGTTATGCTGATGTTTGACACCCAGTTTGTTGGATTTTAAGAATTGAGTGACACAACATATGAAATGGCAGCAAGGAAACACAACTTTGAAAATGTGGTAATCGGACACCTGAACAGTATTAAGGATAGATTTTTTGGAGTGAAGCGTTCAAAGGTTGCTGAAGAAGATGACAGCAGTTCGACGCATGGAGGAGAATTGGGTAGTTTTGACACATTGCCGGTAGGATTTCATTTGATCTTTTTGCTACTGTCCCCTCACTTAAATGTTTATTGTGAATACAGACAACGTATCGTATTATCCAGAGGTGTATAACGTGGAACTAGATGTAGCCTACCATTGTGGATGTGATGACACCTGTTCAACACCACCTCTCTAGGATGAAATGCGAGTGGATGTGAGATTTCAGGTGCTCGCCTCCTATGCTATGGCAGCCCATAATGTTTACTCGATGGAGCCAACGCCATACGTATGACAAAACAGTGTCATAATGCAGTCATGCATGTGTGCAACATTGTGGAAATCAAACATTTTGTTTATGACATTGACATCATGTTTAATGGCTCATCCATGACTGTCTCATGACACTGTTTTGACACTATGGCACTGGTATGTCATATGTATGACACCGTTGTAAATTAAAGTGTAACCCTTCGGTCTGTTGTCCTCTACATCTAGGCCTACTTTATACAACTCTGGTTTTATTTGACTGTTCCAAGTGTAACATTTAAAATAAATAAATAAATACATTCATTTGTTTGTTTTCAGGTGGAAATACACTTCCTCATCATGACATTCCTGTCCCCTCAAGACCTGTGCAGACTGGGAGGTACCAGTCAATACTGGCGAGCACTGATTCGAGATCCTTCTCTTTGGAAATATTTTCTGTTGCGAGACATGTACCTGTGGTCATCCGTTGACCACCTGTCCATGCCTGACATGAATAGTCTCGAGACAGCCCTGAGTGAAAGTGCAAGTTCTGAGAGTCGAGATTTTATGGCAGAGTAAGTAGCCAGGCTTGCCAACAGGTGTCAAAAGTCAAAGAAAATTCATGGTGTTCAGTAGGGCTGTAACGATACACTCAACTCACAATTCGGTTTGTATCACTATTCATGACACAGTTCGATATACCCCACGATTTCACATTTGCCAACATAACAAACTTTATGAATAAAAACTATGATAGTGGGTAGAGTGGGTTACAAGAGGCTACTAGTAATTTTAAAATGTTTCTATATAATAATGATGATGCTTGTGTAACGGAGGCTAACTAGCCGAGTTGGCGTGGGACGTTGGTAAAACCTCCCTCCCAAAGCCTCATACAGTGTCGATGCCGTTGGGCCGGGAGACTGGTCTCTTGGTCCAGCGGTATCGTATTGTGTATCCCATTGCCAGACCGTTGTAGTTGACGAGGTACGTTCGATCCCCAAGGGGGGTGAACAGGTGCAAGATGACCTCCGTCACACTTGGAAGCACTATCACTTTATATCATATGGTTGTTTTCTGGACTGAAGGATAACAAAACTTTGAAAGGGCATATCACAATACTGCCTCCTTACATCACGATACAGTAATGTGACTCTCGGTTTGATACAATATCGTTACAGCCCTAGTGTTCAGTATAACACACACCAGTACATATTACATAGCTTTTGCACAGTAATACATCAACAAGTTGGTATCACATAAAAGCCAGATACAAGGACTTAAATTTGTCACATAACCACCAATACAAGGGGTTGGTAAAACCTGGCTAGACCTCTCCAGACTGTGAACTCTTTATTTCCGCACTGACTACACAGCTAGCTCAGGACGTGCCATGGAAGTTCACAAGCCATGAACCTGTTATCTTTTTAACTGCTGTCAACCACTCAGGGTCCTCTCTCTCCAGCCACTGAACTCTTTTTTTCACTGAGGTAGAGCTCTCATTTTTATCAATGTTTGTACACAGCTACCTCAGAACGTGTCCAGCATGTCGCAGCCAGTGGCAGCAGTCCGGCAGCAGGCCGGCAACGGCACACGGGACGGTCACGTCCTTCTTGAAGTCCATGGTGGTTGCTGCGGCGGAGCCACGCTTCGCCATGTTCGGGCCGGGCTTGGAGCAGCTGGAGGCCTGCCTGGTGCTGAAGCTGCTCAACTCCCCCGACATCCTGCCCGTCACCGGGGCGTCCCAAACACAGATCCGTGGTCTGTATGTTTTACTTCTTGTTTGAAACCCATATGTTTTGTCAGATGCCTGTGTTTATTTTGTAGTGCAGAGTTGTATTAAGTAGAAGTGAAAGTACTCTTACAGATAGTGCAGGTCTACTTGCTTACTCAGATTTACCTGTGTTGGAAGGGAACCGTGTTTCTTTTTTTACTTTTTCATTTACTTTTGACAGCCCTGGTTATCATGCATGTGATTCTTGTGAAACCACAGTGCTGGAAAGCACAAGATGTTAGACTGCTTAGAGGTATGCATAGAGGTAGTTGTTTTGCCCAACTGTGGATCAATGTGATTGAATGTCTGTGTGAAGCATACCAGTCCAGACATGCTCAAAAATGTATGAAAATGCCTTTCAGATTGCAGATTGCGTTGCATGAGATGCCTTTCAATCTGTATTGTCCATGGCCCAGCCAAAGCTGTCAGCGGCCCTGTCTATGACGACAAAAAATAACGTTTTTTATGATTGTATGTAGCTCTTTAAAACCAATTCATGATTCTTTTTTTCTGCAGGCATTGGATCAGGAATTACGTTTGCGTATGGTGGCCTGCACAAGTTCAGCATATTTACACTTCACTCCACTAACAGGTGAGATCTTGTGGATTTGATGGTTATGCTTTCCTTTGTTTTCCAGACATTTGGGCATAAATAAAATAGAAATGGACTGCACTGGACTGAGATTCATTTGATACATGTAGTCATTGTGTGTGTAGGGTGCTGTTTCTCTTTGTGCATGTCTGCGGTGATTCTCATTTTTTTTATCCAGGTCATACAAGGAGTTTAGTTTTAGGCAACTGGACTTCTTTTTGGAGCTTGAAAAACTGACTGATATCTTGTCTTTGTAAGAAATAATAAATGTCCGCAGCACTGTTCAATGCTCCAAAACATTTAATGGCACAATGCTTCGGACTTAGCCTGGCAACGCCATCCTATGTACTCCACTCAACAGTCGGCTTTGCCCAGGCTACTTCGGACGATGCAACTTGATGAAGGAAACGTCATGCCATTAAATACTTGGAGGCATTGAACAGATTTTTTTGGACATGTATTATTTCCTTAAAGTTATATTGTTTTGTCCAGCACCTGTGCCACTGATGTGCGCGCATTCTCTGCTTTAGTGGAATCTTCTCTTTGTGCCCTACAGGGCGGAGAGGGAGAGAGCCCGCCTGGAGCGTGTGGATGTCCAGAACAGGCTGTTCACCCAGAGAGAGGATGAGGTGACGGGCAGGACCGAGCTCACCATCGCCCCCAACCTCCTGGAGGTCTGCCAGACCGTGGAGGGATTCATCTTCGCAACCAACGCCGAAACGGAACATGGCGGTATGTACACGAGCCAGGTCTCGACTGGCGTGAGATGGGCATGGTTGTAGCAAAGGGGAGTCGAGTTGCCCCGTCAGGACACGAATCCAGACCCTCTGGTAGTGCCAAAGTGGGGCTCTGACCCCTACTGCAAAGCCCCAGGCTTGTTGGTGTGACGGTCAGAGCACAAGCCTAGTGATGGTCACTCCATCACAATGGTCTAAAATAACATAACATATGGCCTTGACTTGATCATTGTCATTCTGGTAACAGAATCAAAAAAAGAAAAGGGGGACGCACCTTGCATACATTTTTTTCTTCTTTATTTTTTTGTGCACAGACGCGTTTCGGCGTGTGCCTTCCTCAGTGTGCAACCGCACAAAAATATAAAGAAGAAAAAAATGTATGCAAGGTGCGCCCCCCTTTTCTTTTTTTGATTTTAAGTATTAATTTGGGACAGCACCCTTAAAAGTTATCAAGAAACCTGAGTGAAGCCTGCTACCTACTTGATTCATTCTGGTAACAGCAAATTTATAATGCCGTCTCTTAACGGGTCATAAGGTGGATCCAGTGAGGCGAAGGAGAGGGACTTTGCCCAGATCAGGGCCATGCTAGTGGGATCAGGTCAGACGCCACCGCGGCCCCTACTGGTGCTGTCCTGTACCTCCAGAGAGGCGCCCGAGTGTCCCCGCTTCCCCTGCCTCAAGGTGGCGCAGTGGCTCAGTCTCAGCCAGCTGCCCAACCCCTGGATGGTGAGTGAGTGAGTGAGTGAGCTTCATGTTGTGTTGAGTGGTGACATATTCTAGATGCATTTTTGCTTGTAAAATGAATGAATGGTAGGCATCTTGTGTGGGTTCACTTTCTACAAGCACTTACAAAGTAAATCAAATGAAAAACCAAACTCATAAACTACAGAATCATTACATAGTAATAACTTGTGCATTTCGTTTCCATGCCACATTCCCCATGTATTTACAAAATGTGTGTGTGTGTGTGTGTGTGTGTGTGTGTGTGTGTGTGTGTGTGTGTGTGTGTGTGTGTGTGTGTGTGTGTGTGTGTGTGTGTGTGTGTGTTTTCACAATTGTGTCTATTTCTCCCCCCAGGTGCAGGACACGGTGGTGGAGAGCTTGTCGGGTCTTCTGGATGGCATTCAGTGGCTCCTCAGACAGACAGGAACAAGACTGTAGGCCTGCGGAGAAAACAAACAAGCTGCATTTTGCCAAACGCTGCCTAAAATGCTGACCTTTCCATGCTGATCCAAGGCACATGCTGTGTGGTGCTGTGAATTTTGGAAGCCTCTACATATTGTGTCTTCAATGAGACGGGACATCCTCTGTTCCAAATCCTGACTGTTGAATTTTGGAGTTTACAAGATGCATCTGTCATCAGTTTTTACTGCATATTATTCTGTATAATATGTATGACTGGGTGTGCGATTTGTGTACGGGACAATATTTTTGTTTCACTCTCTTAGTAGCAGACTTTTCTGCTTTAATTTAAATGAAAGTACTGTAATTACATCTTTGCGAGACACTATTGATTTGCCAATTTCAGTTCTGTTGTTTACATCTGTTGTAATTTAATTTTTAATTTTTATTCAATGGTCTCTCAGAACTCCTGAGGTAAATGTATGTGCGTGTTGTGAACACAGCGAAGAAGATCATTGGAGTACCACTCCCCTCCCTGCAGGACATTTACACCACACGCCTCACCCGGAAAGCACTGATGATCATCAAAGACACAAGCCACCCTGCACACAAACTGTTCAGCCTCCTGCCCTCTGGAAAGAGGTACAGGCGCCTCCGTTCCCGTACCACCCGGCTGGCGAGCAGCACAATGCACCAAGCGATCAAGATGCTGAACACTCAACCCACTCTCCCTCCACTGTCAGCCTCTAGCCAGCAAGGCCACTGACACCCCCCCCCCCTCCCCCCACTGTCAGCCTCTAGCCAGCAAGGCCACTGACAACCCCCCCCCACCCCCCACCACCATATCTGCGACTGAACATTCCACCTGCACTACTATACTTGTGACTGAACTTTCAACCTGCACTAACTCAAAACATGCACACACACACACACACACACACACACACACACACACACACACACACACACACACACACACACAAGCACACTGCACTTTCTGCACTAAACCCAAACATACACACACTGACACACACACACACACACACACACACACACACACACACACACACACACACACACAGACACACGAACACACACACAAGACGCACACCGCACCTTCTACCTGCACTAAACACATACACACACACACACACACACACACACACTGCTGCTGGTGTACTTGACAGACCTTTTTATATTTATTTTCTTCAAAATGCTACTATTACCATGTCAGAACGCTATAAAGGACTTTTTTTTAGAAAAGCACAAAAACACAACAATACCTCTTAATGTATGTCCTCTACAAGTCTTCTGTTGTCCAGTCTTGCACTTTAAATGTCTGTATGAGCACTGTCTATGTCCATACTGTCTTAAGTCCATGTATAAGTACTGTCTATGTCTATACTGTCTATGTCCTTACCTTAATTAGTCTATGTCTGTATGGGAAAGCAAGAAATGTAATTTCAAATTCTTTGTATGACCAGTGCATGTAAAGAAATTGACAATAAAACCTACTTGACTTGACTTGTATGTTCACATGTAAGATCGGAGGGGACAAGGGGTAAGGTAATCTTGAAAGGGGTTGTGTCTGTTGTTCGCTTCTTCCCTAAATAGTGTGCAAGTGTTTTGCATTGTCCCTCCACCCAATTAGTGTACGGTATGTAATGAAAGACTGAACATTTACAGTTGGGTTCAGCCAGTGAGTGAGCCCTTCACAGTTCTCTTCTTTACAACATAAAGTCATGAGCTACTGTATATATTAAGAAGGGTCCGCATAAAAGCCTCCAGCAGAGGGCAGTAGAGTTCTATTATCTGCTCATGACTTCTACAGAGACTCCATGTCCACCTTTGAAACGTGTTTTCAGTCTGTTTTGTCTGTTTGATTTGATTTTTGTCCAAATGACAAACATGAATTGCTGAAAAAACACTGTTCTGTCTTTTGTATTTAGCTTTTCGTTGTTGGATTTGGGATTAGACTTAATCAACCAAAAGCACTTGTACAAAAGCATTGTAACCATTCCACTTTTTCTTTTCTCTTTTTGTATTTGTAGGCTTACTGACTGACTCTGAGCCAAAAGAGGGCTAGCTCTAACATGTTCTGCACTGCACAGTTTAAATCCAGGCTCTCCATCAACCTTTACACTCATATTACACCTGTATGCCTTGTGCACTTCTCTATGAACTCCAATTACACAGTCACAGTATTGTTGTTTCATGTTGTCACTTCACGATACAGCTCATTTCCATGGCCGGTCAACTTCCATGTGGTCACATACAGTAGAACTAGGAAGTTCCGCTTCAGTCAGATTTTTGTTTTCAATGTACTGTTTTATCTGCTGCAAACTAGTAATGCGTGAGTGTTATTTCAGAAGTCAAAGGTCAGTTCTATTGTCAATTCTTCACATGCACTGGACATACAAATGAATTAAAAAATATTTTTTTCACTCTTCCATGTGTTGACAGAGACAGGAGGACAGACATTGATGTATTTTGATCTGTAGTATTTATTCAATAGAAATATTTGGAAGTTAGACATTGTTACTTGTTCACTTAGCCTGTAAACAGCACGGGGGTGTGTGCTGTGTGTGATCCACTTGTTTCTGTGGCTGGAATGGCTTAGAACAACAGCGTTTGAGGGTGCCTCATGACAAGTGTTCTGGAGTGGGAACCAAATACTCCAAAAACCCTTTTTTGGGCCCCAAGCAAAAAAATCCTCCACTTTCCTTGAAAACGGTGTTGCCACTGATGTGGATTTGGAATTCGTTTGCTCTCCCAGAGCCTGCTTCCCCAAGCAGGTGCATTTTTATGTTTGGTTGTTGTTGTTTTTTTGTTGGAGGTTATGTCTTGTGGACATAACAGTGAAGAGAGGACAAGAAACGAGTGAGAGATAGATGAACCGGTCTGGACTCAATCCTGTGTCTCACATACACGTATGGTTAGGTGTCTTAGCGTGTTTCGCCATTGCACTGTGTTGAAAAGTGTACCGGCACTGTGCTGGAGTGAGAGGCCAATGTACAAATGCAGTCCATTTACCAGTGAAAATACCAAATACCGCAAATTACAGCAAATACTGTATGGGAATGTAGCTTTATCCATCATCTTTTAAAAAAGTGGTGATCTGATACAGTATTTTCAATCTACCAGCAGTAAATATCGAAAAGAGTCACATTCACAGACACAAAGCCTGAGATTTTCAGTCACATTACGTTATATCCACCCATATTTGCATCTGCCCATCTCGAGACCTGCATTGACAACAGGGACTGAACTGCAGCTGCACTAGAGACGCAAAAAGACAATAATGAAATTGAGGCAAATTTAAACATGGGATGGAAATTGGTGCCATTTGGGTGCATTATGTAATCATCAGAGAGATGAAAATGGGATGTTCTCTAGCAGGGGAAAAACTCAGCAAAAAAAACAGAGATGGAGGTGAAAATGACCTGTGTATGCCAAGGGTGAAATTTGCCATCTCTGAGTGTGCAAGCTTCTGTAAACAAATCTGATGTATGGGGTCCATGTGCATTACAGTCTACAGGATGGCTTTTGCTTTTTTGGCGCTGAAATCAGTGGTTCTTCACGTGAATAGTCTCAGGAGCCAAAATTTTCCACGGACATTACGGTGTGACCCAATGAATACAGTTTTACATCACATCTCTGTGGCCCACCCTGGATCTTGGCTCCCAACCCACCAATACTTAGCGGAGTGTTGTATTTGCATCACTGTGGAAAGAGCAGGAGCATGTTCTGTAGATAGGCAGATACTGTAGGCCTGCAGTACAGACAAACACACACACACACACACAAAATAGTATGTCACAGCTGGTGTGGATCTCTGAGGGCCTCCACACACCGGTTCTGACGTCACTGCGGAGCACTATCGCTTTCCCCTAATCGTCCGCGGACATCTGATGGACAGATCAGGGGCCTATACTACAAAGGTGGTTTAGGATAAAATAAGGTTAAGTTAAGCAGTGAATCATCTAATGCAGTGGTTCCCAACCTATGGGTCGCCAAAGATCCACAGGGGGTCGCGAAGCCCTCTTGATTTTAAAGGGTTTAATTAATACCATTTATAGTCCATGTTGAATAAATGACAAAGCATTTAGACTAATACATAGAAGCAACAAAATGTAAGTGATGCATGAAACATTTATTCTATATTTGACCAAAGATAAATTGAGGAATAAAATGATAACTAATGAGTTTTCGCAGGAAACAGAGTATCATCTCGTGCGGGCGCTCGCGCGGTTGGGTCACCAAAGCTTACAATGGTAAAAATATGGGTCCCTGAAGAAAAATGTTGGGAACCACTGATCTAGTAGAAGAGCCCGGAGACCTCATTTTCTTTAGAAAAGCTCTTGTATTAGATGATTTACCTCTTAACGTAGCCCCTTAATGCACGCCGTACCTCCTGTGGCACGCTCTAATAGACATTGAAAGTTAACTACTATAGTACTACACTACTATGACAGTGCCTTAAGTAATACATTACGACTTGGTCATTGCCATTCTGGTAACAGCAAATTTATAAAGCCGTGTCTTAAGGGGTTAACCTTTACTTATCCTGAACCAGCTTTGTAGTATAGGCCCCAGGTTGCATATCACAGATGACGGCTGTCATAGAGCTTCAATGGGGGAAAAATCTGTGTGTTGACACAAGGAATTTCAGCAGAATCTGCTTCCCAGACACAGCTTTTGAGTTTAAAAAAATCCATGTACGAGGACACGGATCGCAAGGAGATCAGGTTGTGGGACATCTGCGCCGATGTGGGGTTGTATTGAAAGCAGTGGGATCGGATGTTGGCAGAGTAGTGCTGCGCACTTTGTCGGAACCAGTAGGCCTATGCGGAGGCCCTGAAATTTTCTGATATATATGGTGAGATTATGAGGCAGTCCTTGGACCCATTAGAGGGCCCCCGTCACAAAAAATGTCTGAGAACATAGACGGTTCTAGAAGGGGGGCCAGGGTGGGCCACGGCCCCTGTAGAATTGCTACTGGCCCCTGTTGCGGTGAATGGTCAATGTTATTTTTTTCTGAAATATCTAAATATCAAAATACAATATATGAAATACAAGTACAATATTGTACCTGTTTTATTATCAATGTGCCCCCCTAAAAACACATTGTGCCAACCTCAGCCCCCCAGGTAATTTTGCTCTAGAACCGCCACTGTCTGAGAACCTCTGATTTAAACAGACGGACATACTAATGAAGAACTCCAACACATTCATTGTGTTGTTATGAATGTGTTGGAGCCAGTATCTGTATATTTGGCGGCCATGCCGTGATTCCTTCGGGTCGATGAAGATGATTTACAGCGGTGGAGGCTTGGAGGAAGCCTGGCCTGGCCTGCTTGGCCTGCTTGCTGCTGTCCACAGATTCTTTCCATTCCCACAATGTACTTGGAGAGACGCAAGGGAAGCTGACAGGGGGACAAAGTGGTTGGTTGTCCCAGGCGCAGGGAGAAGGGTGGGGTGGTGGATGGTGGCAAAATAGGGTCCCCATGGCATTGTATACTGTATTTGGGGGAGGGGGGGGGGGGCTTTCAGATGTTTGTTCCCCAGGCTAATGCACTGTTGTCTTCCAGAAGGAGCGGTGTCTGAGGAGGACGCAGCGGAGATGGAGATGGGTCGCGGCGAGGGTTATGCCTATCGATATGCACTCTGTGCATCGCCCAGTGTACTGTTAATATACTCTAACACCATCTTCTCCCCTAACCCTAACTCTAACCCCGACCACTGATCGAGGAGTGGTTTGTAGCTGTCTAGTTATGCCGGTTGATATGCACTGCAGCGTTGAAATGAGCTACAAGTGCACTGTTTATAGTGAGTACTGTTTATACTGAGTAGGCTACTGAATAATTCCCTATCCCTACCCCGCCCCCAAGTCTAACCCTAACCACTGATCCAGGGGTGGGTTTAGGCAAGATAAGACAAGTTAAGATAAGATAAAACTGTTTTCTGTTTGCACAGAAAATTGTCTTGCATGTCACAGAATCCACATGAATGCACAACAAAAAACACATAAAAACATAACATGGCCTATAGAGTCTGGTCATTAATTTATCTGTCCATATTCCTGAATAGTACTGAATGACGTATGTATTCCATGTAGATGTGTGTGGGTTTATTACTTAGCTCAATGGGTAAGCCCTGTCGACAGGACACTGGCTTAACCAAAATGTAAAACATCTTTCCTGCGGTTCTGCAATTGAGTCATGTGTCAGTTCACTTAGAAAATAGATAGGTTATCAGTTGCAATATGCAATTGTTTGCACCATATTCTTGTTTAGGGAACTGGTAAAGATGAAAAACCCTCAGTGTCTGTAGCTATGCCTGTAGCTATGCAATGTAGTGGTCTATGTAGGCCTACTAGCTACAACTGGCATCCAATTACAGTATACACCAACAGCATACTGTCGCTGGCAGGCAGAAACCTCATAGCTCCACCATTCAGAAACAGATTCATAATTCTTTTTTTTTCTCGGCCAAGGAGTTTTTAAAAAAAAATATATATATAATATATATATAAATTGGTCCGTTTCCATGTGTATATGTATTTTTAGAATTGATTTAAAACCCGCTTTTAATGATGAAATGTTAATTTATTTAGAAAAAAAGTGGTTTTGTAAAATAATAATTTAAGAAATAACAGAGAGTGGACATAGAAGGTTTCTGCAGTTCAATTTGGGATTTACATGATTTTTGCATGTAGCAGTAAAGGGACAGAAAGCATTCTAGTGCTTTATTCTATGCTTAGTTGGGAGTGCGGTTTCACCCATGTAAGCAAACCAAACTGGGAAAAACATCTGCTAGGCATGCAGAAGGTAAATCCACCTGCATTACCTCGTGTGTGGTGGAAGCCCTATCTACATACGATATGTATGTTCGGTCTGTCTCACTTGGAGGTCACTCCAACCAAAACAACCAAAAACAACAGGGCAAATCAGAGTAGATCTCTTTTCCTGGAAAATCTCAATGTGAACATGTGTGACGCATGTACAAGCTGCCCTACCTGTGTATTTAAGAATTGAACTTTATTGAAAACTTGACCCAAATGGAATACCTGTGTGTTAAACAAGTTTGTCAGAAAACGCGCTCAACTTCTTGGAAAAAATGAATGACTTTGGGTGTGCGATAAAAGGTATCAACTTAAAGAAGAAAATCCGCACTCACTACGTCTCATTATTTATTTATAAATTACCACAATGTCCACAAGCAAACGCGTTTCGGCTCTCAAGCCGTCATTAGTGCGTCACGCACTTGTGTGTTAACCCATTTTAGCCTGATGACTCGTCTACCCTTTGGTGCCTGGAGACACATATACGCTGCATTCAGGCTCTTGACATTTTAGCCTTTTTAATAAAAATGTGGCTATGTTACAGCTGAATGAACAGATTCTAATGCAAGACGAGGGTCTTAGGATTTAAATGCAACTCATTTCATGTTTTTATGAGCAACAGAGGCTAAAATATTTAGGTTTTTAGAGCCTGAGGGAAACTTTCCCAACAAGGGCTTAGGCATTCAGCAGGCCTTTTTTGCAGGTGCCTTAGGCATCAATGGGTTAAACAAGCACATTCAAAAGGTTCTAATGAAAGGCGCATAAAGTCCAGTACTTCTAGAAAAAGCATGGCTTGATCATAGGGGCAATGGCATGACCATCTACTTGTTTTTTCTCTCACAATGACTCTTCTGTAAAAAACAGTTCCCAGAAAATGACAATTTAAAGCTGCAGGGGGTGGGGGGTTAGTGGCAAATCAGCTAAGAAAAGCGGGTATCATTGGAGTCCTCATTTCTCTGCTTAATTTTAGACATAGGCTAACTACACATTAGTAGGTTCACGACTTTTTTGGTTACCCCTACAAAATATTCCCTCTCTCCGCTCATATCTATCTGATGGCCATGGTCGAGGACATGTATCTTTGTTATTTCATTGTTCTTTTTTTCCTTATAATGTCCATCTCCCCAGCATGCACGCACGCAGGACTGCTGACAGCTTTGGCCGGGCCCAGGACAAAGCCATCTGAAAGGCTCCCCCCAGTCAATCCAGGCAATGTAATGTGGACCCAATTCTGGGGACCCCCTCTCCCTGTGCACAGGACAACTTACGCCTTTGTCAACCTTCCCCAGCCCCCCACCCGTCAGCTGCCTCGCATGTCGTATGCACAAACAACCGCCTTCACCCTGGCCAATTTGCACCCCACCCTCCTCCATCTTTGTTATTCCTCCATGCGGTGCTCTCCGACTCCGACGGCTCTTTAAGTTGCTGATTTGTATTCGCCAAGAGGCGTCTTCATTAAGGTGTTCACAGAGGAGAGGGAACACAACAGGAGTGCCATTAATCCCAGTGACGCATGTCATGAGATGAGAGTGTTAAAATAATAATAATAATGTCCTATCCCCTCCATCCATCACATAGTAGACAGACGGACATGTGTGCAGTGCAGCAGACACACACACACACACACACACACACACACACACACACACACACACACACACACACACACACACACACACACACACACACACACACACACACACACACACACACACACACACACACACACACACACAAACACTCTCTCTCTCTCACACACACACACACACACACACAACGCACAACGCACAACAAAGAGACAGTGTCTCATCATGCATGCTCACACAATGTATCAATGCATGCATGCCTTGCTCTCACAAACACACAGGCACTGTCTCGCCATTACCACCTTCCTCATCTGCTTGAGTGTCAAGGTATTTGTATTCTTTTTTTCCCGGGATACTGTACTATTACACTGCCTCACGGCTCCTACCCCTATGAATTCGATTCACAATTTTTTTTTCAAAGCCCACTTGTCCCGGGCCCAAGGAGAGAAGAGGCCCAGAATTGGATCCTCATTATATTGTTTGTATTGGGTTTGAGGCCCTTTCAGATGTCTTTGCAGCACCCTCACTCCTTTGCCTTACATATCCATCTCATTTTGTCCCCCAAAACACTTGTTGACCTCCTACATTTTTGTACACCATATTCTATTATGTTTGGGGCTATCCTTAATGAGTCCATACTATATCTGAGGAACTTTCACTGGAAGACATGAGCTTTTGCTTAGACACAATCATTGAAGAGTCACATTGTGAGATCGCAGGCTGTCAGTGCAAGCCATGATCACACAGTGAAAATACAATGCTACTTGGACACTTACAGGGTACTACTCTGGGACCAAATATACAAAGAGGTAGAGGTACAGTAGCAGGCAGGGCTGGACTGGCAATCGGGCATACAGGCCATCTTCCCAGTGGGCCAATTCTGTTGATTTCCTTTCTTTTTATTTATTTTTGCTTTTTTTTTTGTGTGCTGCTGTTGTTTTTCCCCAGACTGGCCCACCATTTAGGTGGGGTAGCCCATTGATCCATCTTTAATATAGACAATCGACTCACAGCCAATCATATCGTAGAAAAACAGGTGGCCTGGTTCACACCAAAAAAGCCCGGGCCATTTTTCGATCTGTCCAGCCCTGGTAGCAGGTTTAACTGTGCACTGTTTTCAGGTCACACTGTGTGATGCATGTGGAGAATCATGGCAAAGAAATGCATATAACAAACACTACATCTCAGGACCTCAGTTCAGGACATGGACAAATGCTGACAAAAACTTTGGTTGGGGAAGGTTTTTTTTCCCTCTGTGTTGCTTTGTACATTTTGACGTTCTTTACAGTGGGAGGACATCTCCAGCAAAAGGTTGCCATGTTTCTTTGTGCCACATTACATTACATTACATTACATTGCATTTGGCAGATAGCAAGATTCCACATAGAATCTCCATTTTTCAGGTAAATGCTCCTGCAACTGACTGCGTGTTGTTATTTCAGGCTAATTGAAACAATCACCAAATCCCTTAGGAAGTTAATGCATTGTCATATAAAAGCACCTTGAAGGACGTTATTCCACTTATCAACCCGTTGCCAGCATTTAAATAATAATTTATAGTAGGGGCTGTAAGCCGTGAAATCGTTACGCGCTGGATAGAAGCATATAATTCGGTACACGTGTTCCTTGACTGATTTGAAGACATCCTAGAAGGGGTGCCCCTTGAAAAATAAATGTCTACCATGTCATATACAATATGTCATGTTGGTAACGCATTACATTGTTATTACATGACATTATACTTAGCTGACAATGTTAATATAGTCCTCAGAAGAGATGAAGCAAGGGTAGCCTGCTAGACAAGATTGATAAAACTACAAAATGTACATAGTGTGAAAGTATGGGTGAGTCTGTGCTTACGTGCTTGACAGCATGTAACATTGTGAACGATTTGAGAAGATTCTTGGTCTGAATTAAAATGAGCATTGCCAACACTAAAACTATGGTGAGAATAGACTGCTGCTAATGCTCGATTTGAATGGGATAGTGTCAGTGCAAGATGCCCTAGGTAGCAGGTTCTCCATCCTCTAATTTCCACAACAGATATACATATTTTATTTGTATGAGATAGGGTAAAGGACAGGACCTTTCCATATGTATGAAGAACCCCATAAGATCACCTAATTCTATATTTTTACAACTGCATATTGTGAGAGCATTTCAGTCATCTTTAGAATGGCATTACAGATTACTCAATATAGGCCTACATGTAGGCCACAGTATGGCTTCAGTTCAAATTAAATGGGAATGATTTCTTAGTGTATGTTGAGTAAGAAGACAGAGATACAAAAATGTTTATTTGCAGACAAGTCCTCACCTAGTACTTGTCAAAAGTTGTATTAGTTAGCTCAGTAATCATTGAGTACTTAAACTGCTATCAAAACTGACAGCTGATGGACAACATGTACTGTAGGTATTTTGCCATCCTTACCCATAAGAGAAATATCTATATAGAACAACACTTCTCATATGGTATATACTATGAAAGTAAATCATTACCTGGACTCATTTTCTTGATACGCAAGGCACATAAATAGTCTGCGCGGAAGAATAGTCGATCATACCACGCCTCCCCAAACAAAATGCCACAAGACTTTTTTTAACCTTCAAGATTTTGAGTGGTAACAGTAACATAACTCATTCCCACTACACCTTTTTGCATAATATTTTACATGTCCTCAGAATGCTCTACATCAGTGGTTCTCAAACCTTTTGTGTGAAGTACCCCCTGAGAAAATATTGAGCTCTCCGAGTGGGTACGCGTACCACAGTTTGAGCACCATCGCTCTACATGTTTCAGTTCTATAGTTGTACTGTACAGTACAGTGCAGTGCAGTGGAGTGCAGTACAGTACAGTAGCATACAGAATGGTGCAGTACAATTAAGTACAGTAGAGTATAGTACAGTACAGTACAGTAGCATACAGTACGGTGCAGTACAGTACAGTAGCATACAGTACGGTGCAGTACAATACAGTAGCATACAGTACGGTGCAGTAGAGTAAAGTAAAGTACAGTACAGTACAGTAGCATAAAGTACGGTGGAGTCTAGTTAAGTACAGTACAGTAGCATACAGTACGGTGCAGTCTAGTACAGTACAGTACAGTACAGTACAGTACAATACAGTAGCATACTGCACGGTGCAGTAGAGTACAGTACGGTATATCACATTACAGTACAGTACAGTACAGTACAGTACAGTACAGTACAGTACAGTACAGTACAGTATAGTAGAGTACAGTACAGTGCAATACAGTATAGTCTTATAGACGTTAGCCCTCCAAGCCAATAGGATTTCCACATGCTGTTGTTTTAAGTTTTTGAAAGACTATTTTAGTAGCCTATGTGAGAGAGGGAAGGCAGGCAGACATGTTTTAATCAAAGGACCACACCCACAAATAAAAAATAACGAGCAAACAATAAATTAAGTGGTTAGGTAGCCAACATGTCATCTAGATTAAAGCCAAAAGTAGATGGAAAAACAGACATGTTACCATTTTGCTCTTTTAAAACAAAGTATCTGTCAGTATACTGTATGTATGGTGTATTGCATATTGATTATTCATAATTTCCTAAGCATAAATGCCCTTATCACTCCATTGTACACTTAGGACTGCGATATACATATCTGAACATTAATCAGCATACATTTGTCATTTGACAGCTGTCACTGACACTTGATATGTACATGTATTATTGACTTGATTGATATGAATACATTTCAGTTGGACTCCTAGGGTTAAATCATTGAGGGGGTCCTAAGGAAGTAGTAGTAGTTTGTGTGTGTGCGCGCATGTGTAAGTGGGATTAAAATTCTTGTTTGCCATCTTTATCTGAAGAGCAGACTGAGTGTCTGAACCTGCTAATGCTAGCATGCTAACATTGGGACAGTTATGTGTGGCCCAGTTCAAGGGTTTATCTCTTCTCCCCTAAATTTTCTAACCTCATTTTTCTTTTTGGATGTTATAGACATGATCCACTGCAAATTTTTAAAACTCTTAATGAATGTTGGTTCAATAGCTAAATGCCCAGAAATGAGCTTTCAATTGTAGGGTGATCTCATTCTGACCATGGTTTTTATGATTTTCCTGTTTTTGAATCTAAATAAGACATATATAACATTGTTTTTATGGTAAGTTTTGCACATATTTTCAAAGTTCAGTTTGTATACATCACACACAAATAGGTGGATTGGCCCATAACACCATTATGTCCAGGCAGTACAGCATTTTACTACTATTGGCTGGTTTTGGGCAGTCATCTTGGATTTACCCCATAAAAATGACCTTAATGACATTGAAATTTGGGGCACCCCTTCTGAAATGATGGAGAACACCCTAAGGAAGGTCTACACCGATTTTGGTGCTTCTATCCAGCGCGTAACGATTAGGCCCTTTTTGGACGCTAAGAGACCCAGCTATTATTAATTTGTTGATCTAAGCCTTGCGCAAAATAAGGGACATTTTTAATAACTCGCCTCTTTCATATGGGCTTTCTCCCCAAGAGAAGAGAGTGATCTCCTTTGGGGTATCGTGTACGCTATCAGTTGAGAGTAGCATAAGGGGTATTTTCGTATCAGGGAAATAAGTACAAGTAAGGGTATTTTTGGATCAATAACTAAGGGAAGACAATGGAGAATCCCATGGCCTCATCTGATTCTGTCCTCTGTCACCCTCCTCATAACCTTGTTGACATGCCACAGGATCAGTACAGACTTTGATTTTTATTTGTTCAGCAGTGAAAGTACATCTCTTGCCAACAGTACTGAGTCATGGATTTATATAACTGTGAACCCTATGGCAACTGAAGGATCTCTTATGGTTGGGTTCAGCCTATAGGGGAGAGCGGGGTTGGTTGTCCCACTTTTTACCTAAATCTAATTTCTGCTACATTGGTATATGGTAAGGACACCCTTTATGTCCATAGTTATTGGCTGATGTCTCAGGTCCATTTGGATAGTCTTAGATCCAGAAGACTCCTTTCTCTTAAAAAGATATGGATTGTCAAAAGCACCTTGCGCAGATGTGACAACCAACCCCATAGCGGTTCACTACCCCCACATGGTTCACTATTACAGTGGATATACCACATTAGGTACAGTGTAATAACCAGTGTAACAATATTTAATACCACGTCATACCAGGGTGACACCATGTACCAATTTTGTACTTATATCATGTAGGCTATTTGTGTGTAAGTGGTATTACATGGTATTGCATATTTTTACACTGGTATTACAGTATTACATGGTATTACATATTGTTACACTGGTTATTACACTGTACCTGGTATTGCCTATTTTTACACTGGTATTACACTAGTATTACATGGTATTAAATATTGTTACACTGGTTATTAGACAGTAGGCCTACCTGATATGGTAGATTCACTGAAATGGTGAACCATTAAATTAAGGAGTTACCGGGCAAATCAATCCACCCAGTCAGAAGTTATGGGCCAAATAAAAAATCCACCATTTTGAAAGTGTTGACCTCCAAACTCGAATCAGTTCATGAACCTACCCTGCAGCATAACACACCAAATCTGGGACAAATTCAGCCAACTGGTCAGAAGTTATGGGCCAAACAAAAGTTCGGCCATCTTGAATTCAGCCATCTTGAAAGTGTTGACCTCCAAACTTGAATCAGTTCATGAACCTACCCTTGAACATTCACACACCAAATCTGGGACAAATCCATCCACCCGGTCAGAAGTTATGGACCAAACAAAAATTCGGCCATCTTGAATTCGACCATCTTGAAAGTGTTAACCTCCAAACTCTAATCAGTTCATGAACCCGCCCTAGAGCATTCACACACCAAATCTGGGACAAATCCATCCACCCGGTCAGAAGTAATGGGCCAAACAAAAATTCGGCCATCTTGAATTCGGCCATCTTGAAATTGTTGACCTCCAAACTCGAATCAGTTCATGAACCTACCCTAGAACATTCACACACCACATCTGGGACAAATCCATCCACCCGGTCAGAAGTTATGGACCAAACAAAAATTCGGCCATCTTGAATTCGGCCATCTTGAAAGTGTTAACCTCCAAACTCTAATCAGTTCATGAACCCACCCTAGAGCATTCACACACCAAATCTGGGACAAATCCATCCACCCGGTCAGAAGTAATGGGCCAAACAAAAATTCGGCCATCTTGAATTCGGCCATCTTGAAATTGTTGACCTCCAAACTCGAATCAGTTCATGAACCTACCCTAGACCATTCACACACCAAATCTGGGACAAATCCAAACATCCGTTCAAAAGTTATCGCGTTAACACGAAAGACCTTACACGGCGGCGGCGGACGCGGCGGACGCGGCGGCGGCGGTGCACGCAAAACCATTACATCCCCGAACCATTACATCCCCGACGCTCCGCGTTTCGGGGATATAATAACTAAACTACACTAAACTAATCTCATGTGTATAAAATCATCAATTACATTTTAAAAATCCATTCGTTTATTTCATTTCACTTAAATTCATTAAAATGTCACTAAAATTCATTAAAAATCATAAATCCATAAATGTTAATCCATAAGTTCATAAATGTTAAACACAAAGCCAACCAATCCTCAATCATGCAAACATACAGTGCACAGGACAAACTATAGCCCCATAAAATTCATAGCAATGCCAGTACTAACAACTTTACAATGTAATTCATGTGATTACCAACCCCGAAAAAATTGTGACAACCCAGCCCAACTGACATTTTGAGCTATTTTGGAGGCTTTTGTCCCCGTGCATTACTCTAGCTCCGAAAGACACTAACCAATTTGTAGCTTTCCCTTTACACTTTCAAATGCCAATATTTATTGTGACATCAACTTATAGTGTCATGACTTATAAGAAAAACAATTGAGTCCTCAAAATTTGGTTTTGCATGTGAAAAGCACTTCAAAGTGATGCTGTTTTCACCTGCACTGTCAACGTAGGTGACCTTAGACCCTAATTCTGAACAGATCTGTGTCAAAACTTTTGATATGCGCCCTATAGTGGCTGAGATATGATGACTGACAACCTACCCGTGTGACAACCAACCCCACTCTCCCTACCTCTAGAAAGCTTCAGAGCACAACCAAGCAAGCACTTGAGCAAACTGACTGAACATGATATAATTTTGATGACGTCATGTAGATGTCAGCTGCATATTGTGTCTGGAAATATATTGTGCGTCGTTACAGTAAGAATACCTCATACCCAAACAAACAATGTATATTGACTATGTTTTTCATTACAGCATGTTGACGTCAACCACATATTTATATCATATTTAGATGTTTGAAAATTTGTGAATATACTCAGTCAATACACAAACAAATGGTCCATAAGCTCACCTACACACTGTTGTGTTGAGAGTGATGTACTGTTTAAGATTTTGCTTCAGTTAACGTTCTGTACTGTAAGGTGCAGTTATGTAATGTACAGCATTGAATGTTGGGGTCTTGTGAAGATGTACATTCTGTGAGTTTAAAAAGACTGTTACAAAAAGGAAGACTGCTGTGTTTTGTATAAAGTAGACAACTGTTTTCACATTGATCTAATTTGTTTTCCCATTTGATGCTAATGTGTGTCTTTTGACATGAAAGTGAGGTTGTGACAAAAGATTGTTGAGTTTTTATGGCCATGTTTAGGTTTTGATAGCAGAGTTTCATGCTGGCATATATGTGAAGGGTTTATCTCCAAGTGTTGAGAGTAATTGGCTTGTGTGTAGAGTTTTGACTCTATGAGCGAAATTTTGCAGATTGTGTGCAAGCAGTAGGCAAAAACTGTAATACTGTTAAGGAGAACCATCAAGGTGTTTGTTGTATTAGATTAGATGTAATCTGCACGCACAGTGCAGGGTGAAACAGTAGGCAAAACAGTAAGCCCTTTTTGTCATCTTCACTGTCTCATCGCATTTTCTCTTAGCAAAGCAGTGAGCCTGTCATTGTTCAGGCTTCATTTCAAAATCATGATAGCATCCGAGTGGAATGTATCGCACCACAGCCAGATTGGTTTAGTGTTGCCATGGCAATGATAAAACTCTTTGCGTTGCATGCAATATCTGTTTGGTCATTTCAGCTTTGTCGGGAGGTCAAACCAAATCATGCTCTACTGCAGTGATTGTCAAACTGTGGGCCGGTGGCCCACTGTTAGGCCTTGAAGTTATTCCAAGTGGGCCTTGAAATAATTTTCTACCAATCAAAATATTATTTGTGTTTGTTGCTGTTTGTGTGTTTGTGTGAATGTGTGTTGCACAGTTGCATTGTTTAAAGTGGTGGGCCTCGGAGATTTATGAAAATTTCAAGTGGGCCCCAAGTTGGAAAAGGTTGGGAACCCCTGCTATACTGGATTACTTGTTTCACCCTTTATGGACAACTTTGCATCCAGCAAAAAGTACCCTGACAAACTCATACCGTGGTAACCCTTTCAACATCCACGGCAGCATCTATCTATCTATCTATCTATCTATCTATCTATCTATCTATCTATCTATCTATCTATCTATCTATCTATCTATCTATCTATCTATCTATCTATCTATCTATTAATTACTCTATTCTATTTGGAGCATCTGTTTTGTCTGCTTGTTAGCCTAATGTTTGTTTGGTTATTCTCCTGTCTTGTCTGTGTCACTGTCGTTGTATTGTGTGGTGCTGTTGTAAGCCTCTACTTTCTTTACCTGCAAAAAAGCTACCTTCAGGGAATCAATTAAGTTACCTTACCTTACCTACAGCTAGCCTATTGGCCCCCTGTGTAAGATTTTCCCTTCCCCTTTTAAACCTGACCAATATGTGATAGAATATGACAATGGACACAAACACCTAGCCTTGCCATAGGTTAGTTCCAGTAAAACAAAACAAAAATCACCTTATGTTTTGGCTCTGTGTTCTAGGAGGGCTTTAGTCTTAACTGAGCAATCAGTGAATGAAGGAGGCATGAGTTCACCTCACCCACCAATCATTGTTTGTCAAGGTCCTGACCAATTCTTAGTGATTGGGTAAAATTAAAATGAGTTTCACATTTCAAATTTCAACAAAGTTCTCCCCTCGTCTAGTAAACGCTGCTGTATGCATGACATTAGCACAAGGCCAAGGGCATAGTGATACCAGGCTACTAAAAATCTATTGTGTTGATAATGAACACTCATGCTGGAGGGCTTGACATTGGTACCTGCAAAATGGCCAAAAATAGGTAAAACTTTGCCGTGGCTATTAACCAGAGATGTGGACTTGTGACTTGTGACTTGGACTGACTTGTGACTTGAGTCACAAATGACTCGACTTGAGACTTGACTTGCCAATATTAGGAATGACTTGTGACTTGACTCGACTTGTATGCTATTGACTCGAGACTTGACTCGACTTGACAGTTTTAGCTTGCAATGACTTGCAATACCGTTCCAAGTCAATGAATTTTTTTTTTTTGCATTTGTGTGTAAAAAAAATGCATGAAAGAAAGACAAACTAAAAGATTTACCTTTAACCATAGTCACAAACCATGCTAAAAAACATGGTCAATTGTGGGTTGCATGGTCACCCAAAAAACATGAAAGCTTGTTTGCAGCCATGGTGTACAGGTAATGGTTAGGGAGTTGGACTGAAGAGTTGCAGGTTTGAATCCCACCTCTCCCTACACCTCCATCCATGACTGAAGCGTCCTTGAGCAGGGCACCTAACCCCACACTGCTCCAAGGACTGTCATCAATATGTGCGTTGGATAAAAGAACAGTTAAGTGTAATTTAATGAATAATTATAAACCGTGGTAAAACCATGGTTAGTTTTTAGAGTAAAACCATGTTTCAATTTATAGTTAAACCTAGTCAAACCAAAAACCAATGCCGAACCATGTGCTCAAAAAAATGAAATCATGGTATACCATGGTCGATTTTCGTAAGGGACATGACTGGCGAAAGGGAATATGCAAAGCAGTGTGGAGAGGTAATACATTTATGACCAAAAGTAATTGTCAATATTGCACATAGAATACAAGATGACTTGTTAAGGACTTGGAAAAAATAAGACTTGGACTTGGACTTCACTTGGTAAAATGCGTCGTAACTTGTGACTTGACTCGGACTTGATTGGAAGGACTTGAGACTTACTTGCGACTTGCAAATTAGTGACTTGGTCCCATCTCTGCTATTAACAATTGTAGTCTCACAGCCACGTTGGCAGGTAACTTATTCTTGGGTGTGACATCTCTCAGTAGCATACATCCTGTTTTTACACATTGTGTTATAGGCTATTTAGGTTCAAGAAAGATCATTTAGATTCTATTTTCTACTAGTTTCATTTAACACTGTATGTCCATAGCACTAATGACCTTGTTTTATCACTTCATTTTCTGAGCTTAAATGTAACATGGTAAATACGTCTAAAAAAAATACTGCCAATAAAACTGTGGCTAGTAGAAAGGCTGAATGGCTAGTGACTCTGGAAAATCACTAGCCACTGTGTCAGGTGAGCAAAAAGTGAGCACAAAGTTAATGTCAAGCCCTGTCAGGTTGCACACAGCACCTTAAGGCAATGCCTTTAAAGTCACCAATATGAACCAGTTAGACAACATGTCCTCTTGGGCCAATAAACACTTGGATACATTCCCTTATGCTTGATTAAATACATGACTGAGTGCCATAACGGCATATTATTTAATGCACGATTGCACTATGCAAGTCAGATCAAGTCCAATGTCTCTTTCTCTCAACAGGAAATGAAACTCTAGCAATGGGATTAAAACACTCATCAACTGATACAGGGCCCCCGTTACCTATAACAAAGAACACAAGAAAAATACAAATAAAATCACAGACGGACCCCGCACACACACACACACACGCTTAGGGCCTCAACCACTTTGCCCCCAAAATTACGGCCTCCTAAATTGAGATTGACAAAAATAATTTTAATTACTTAATTATGAGGGGGGGCTCTTGACCAGTTTTGCTTAGGACCTCCAAAACCAGCAGCGACCCTGCACAAAATAAGACACCAATCACAACAATCAAGATACAATACCCTACTGCAGGTCACACTCATCATTTTCTACTGTCAGCCTTGCTGCTCCACCATCTTTACTTGTTGATAATTTGGTAACCGAAACGTGACATATATTTAGGGATGCACGATGCCATTTTTTTCAAAACCTATATGAGTAAATGAATTTCTGTACTTGCCGATACAGAGTACCGGTACTTTACCCCCAACATACAATACAAATAATGCCTTGTTTTTCCACCTGTGATGTTTATTTCACAGTCCATGTCCATGTAGATTTAAATGTATATGTGAATGTATGAGGCGCCGCTTTTTCCCAATGTTGCTTTCAAGTCACCAGAACATGAGGTGATGTTGCATTGTTTCGTGTAATAGCAGTATCGGTGCCTGGTATCAACAAGTGTTTGATGAGAACGAGTATGAGTATAATGAGCAAGTACCGGGGCCAATATCGGTAACGGTGCATCCCTACATTTAATGATGAGCCAAATACCAAAGAATAAAACAAAAAATTAAATGAACTGTGAGCATAGGAATAATTGTGTATTAATACATTTTTTAAAAATCATGTTAAATGCTATGTTTCTGAATCTGGGTATTTACACAACCTCAGTCAGCTAGCGTCTAACCGAATTAGATCAGCTAGATGCAGACGACCTCGTTCAACTCTGGGCATAAGTGCTGGTGGAAGGGAAAGTGGGGTTGATAGCCTACAGCAGGGCTGGACTGGTAATCTGGGCATCATGATGAGTTGACAGTCCTCAGGGACGGATGTTTTTTTTGTTTCTTGTTTGTTTGGCTGGTTGGTTGTTTTTCCTAAGATACCCACTCTCAATTTAGATGGCGCAGTCGATTATTAGACAGCAGCCATGGCCTAGTGGTGAACTTACGATCAGAGGGTTGCAGGTTTGAATCCCACCCTTACCAGTTCTCCCTACACTTCCATCCACGGCTTAAGTGTCCAACCAATACCCTGTAAATAACTGTAATTCGCTTTGGATGAAAAGTGTTAGCTATGTGTAATGTAATGTAATTATTGGTCTGCTGGACAGCGGACTGAGCCAATCAAAATGTTGTAGGAAAGCAGGGTGATGTATGAGGGGCTGGTCTATGCCCAGGCTCAAGTCTCATTCCAGCCCTGTAGTAGAGGGCAGACAGAGAGCATGAGAAGTAGGCTACAGGAAGGAAGAGTCCCCCCACCAAGACAGATCATGTACAAGGCTGGATTAAGATGGCATGGCCCCCATAGGCTACAGGTTGATGCATGCCTCAACGAAATCAAGTTAAAATCAGAAAGAAAATGTTAGAATCCTGAGCCATAATTTAGGGATGGCATGTCTGCCAACTGTGCAGGGGAGTTTTAACAACATTTAAAGCCCCACTTGGCACAACAGACAACTTTTTAGGCATTTTCCCAAACACAACGCGGCTGTGCTGTGCCGTGTCGAGCTGAGTGGCGCTGTTAAACCAGCCGACTTTGTGTCTCCATTCCAAACCATGTTACCCGGAGTATGGTTGGAGTTACGTTTTTAAAAATAAGTGAATAAAGAAGCACTCATCAGATTTATTTTTTCTTTTTAATCGCCTCACATCACAGACGTTTCGGGCGCACACCCTTCTTCAGTGTGAAATGGCGATGGCGAAATGGCGAAATCGCCATTTCACACTGAAGAAGGGTGTAGGCCTAAGCCCAAAACGTCTGTGATGTGAGGCGATTAAAAAACAAAAAAGAAATCTGATGAGTGCTTCTTTATTCACTTATTTTTGAGATTTGAGTTCATTCGTTGACGAAGTTAAGCACCCAGTATAAAGTATTAGACGACAAGGTGTTGAGCGCGCTTCCTGATCCTTCTGGAGTTACGTTTTTAACATTGTCACGTAGCATTACTTTACGTAGACTTATCGTGACGCTGACAGATATCTCACCTATCGAAGTAGGCTAATAGTTTAAGCGACATCTTATTTGGATACTACAATATTGATTTCTGCTTTCGATTTTCATATCAAAGTAATAAGGTGTCAAACTAAAGAGCATTCCAAAAGAGTTGATATGGTGGCCTACATACATGATTACTTTTTGATTCACCGGTGAGGACGAGCTGACGCGGATTCTGGGTATTAGGCAGCAGAGACCCGCTCAGCTCGTTTCAGCCGGCCAGCTGGTTTTCAAGATGAGTTGAGCTGTGTCGTGCCCAATCGAAAAGCAAAAAGTGGCGGCCGAGTCGCTGTGTCCAGCTGTGTTGGGCAGTGTTAATGACAATACTTGTCACAATTAAATTCTGCTAGAATTATTTTCTCTCTTTGGAGCAGACAAATAAACATGGACGCTTTTGAAAAGATTAATGAAGGATGTGTCCAAATCGGCAGCATATGGATTATTATCATTTACACTGTAGCTTATTGAAGATGTCTTACAGCTTCTCAGTGTAGCCAGAAATTACAGATATTGATACCTTTTTTTTATTTTTATTTTTTTAAACTATTTATGATGTGCACTGCATGTTTTCTCTCTCTTTTTCATGCTTAGACGTTTAGCAATCCTAATTGTGGCACCACATGCAGGGCTAAGCTAACAGCGGTTAAGACTCAGACGAGTAAACATGGCAGCTCTTGAGAAGATTGATGAAGGATGAGCAAATGCTTCATTTAAGAGCAATTAGGCGATTACTGTGTTGTGAGAGCTGGATGTGTGGGCTTGTCTAAATTGCTTTAAGTTTGACTTTCAAAGACAGGAAAAAATGGGTTCGTTGTGGTATTCTGAGGATAGGCATACTGGTGGGGATTGTGTGTATTTAAATAGAAAAGGACTCTTTTCACAATAATCCAATATGGGTGATAAAAGACGCCTTGCCACGGTAGGAGCGAGGGAGCTATCCAGTCTCTTCAATTATTATATCAGCTAAAATAAATTGTCTGAAAAATCAGTCCAGGTGAAGACAGAGTGGCAGACAGACACAGGCACGCAAACACACATACACACACACACACACACACACACACACACACACACACACACACACACACACACACACACACACACACAGTATGTGTGTACGTGTAGATATTATCCAGACTTTGCAACCTTAAGTGACCCCCTGCCTTCACCATGTCCTAATTTTTCCTTACAATGGCATGGAGCATATAAATCAATTAATTGAACTGAACTGTTCATGTTTGCTCCCATACAGTAATACACTGTTCTTAGCAGACGGTAAAATATGTCATGATACCCTAAGAGGTATAAAAAGCAGAAATGTTGTTTTGTTTTAGTGAGCTTTTTCTTTAGGCCTATCCACTACTATTCGACTACTAGCTTATATGCATTCATATTTTTTTCTTTATCGTCTCATATCTTTTATTCTATATTATTTTTTCAGGGGAAGTCCCCCATATAGCCAAATATTCTGGTGTTTAAGCTTTTCTGCAACAGGTCAGGGGAATCTCAACATTACTGGAGACATGTGCATCTACTTGGTGTGGTGTGGTCACATTCCTGGACCGACAAAATATTACAATGCATACATTGGACAACAAAACAATGGTGGTGGGCAAACAGCCAAACAGGAACCTGCGTGTGCACAAAATGAATTTTGTTCCTACACAATTTTATTGTAAATCCAGATGACTCAGATGTGTGTGCTAGTGAATTATTCAATCATCATTCAATCAGGATCTTACAGACTTAACCTTTGTTTTCCCTTCCTTGGGGCTCCGTCCCTCACCTGCAACAAACTACAATTAAATGCTGACTTCCAACCGATTCCATTACCGGGCAGCTTGAGGGTGTATGTGGGTGTGTGCAAAAACTTGATTACGCCGTCTGCACTGAGTGCGTCCATCTGTCTGTGCGCTGGCCTTAATCCAATAACATCTTGGTGCTGTTGTCGAAGCCGAAGTTGCAAACAAAGCCTACCCATGGATACACAATAATCTTGCAGTGTAGATTCAACAATTAAAGGTGCACTGTGTAATATTTTCAGCTGTTGCTTTCCAATCCATGCTGCCCATATAAAAATGTAACCTTTTTCACAAATACTTACCACCACCATCAAATTCGAAGTATTCATTATGACTGGGAACGTTGCACTTTTCATACATGAGGGCGGCTGACAGCTGTGCTCGGCCCTGCATGGTAAATCATCTGTAAGGGTCCCCGTTTGTATAAATACAATGCAATGAAGTCCTGATTCCCCATCACCCCCCATTTATGCTGAACTCTCATTACTTTTACAAACCTTCAAGGACCTTGCTGACGAGAACGCATTCAGTATAGTTTCCCTGTGCCTGTGCTGAGTTCAACTCATTCGAACTCTTTTGAGTAGTGTTGAGGGGAAGGAGGAGTTGGGGGGGGGGGGCTTATGAGGCCCAAGGGGGAGTTGGGAGGCTTATGATGAAGTCCAGGAGGCGTTTATTCAAAAAAGCTTGAGGGCCACTGCTCTACAGTTAGGTCTTCATTGGCTTCACCTTTTGATGCATTTAGCAGATCGGAGTGTGTTAAAAGCGCTAGAGGAGCTGAATAGGCTGGATCTTTCTTAATGCTCGTCTGTCTGCATGTGGCTTTCAGAGAAATAAAAATCTGGATGAAATGGAAGCTTCTCGGATAGATGATTCATCCATGATTTAAAAAAAAAATCATGTACATCATGGCTTATTGAATAGCTCTTACAGATCTTCAATGTACCTCCTTGGGTTATCAATGACATACATTCTGTTTCACCTTTTTGTTTTTTGGCAATGGTTTTTACATTTAGCTTTCATGTAGGCAGCATTATTGTGAGAAACATGACGGAGGCAACAAAAAATTATAGACGCACAGATCTTCAGTGGCCTCTTCGGTTAACTTAAGAATGCCATACATTCTTTTCAAATTACCAATATTGAAACAGTTATAAACAAAAAAAACGTTTGTTTTACTGTGAGAAACTTTTAAGCCACTATCTTTGCCAGGACTCCCTGGAATATTATAGGATATGAAGAGATACTGAAGAGATATTACAACTGGTTAAACATGAGATAAATAAGATACTGTAAAATAAATAAAATAAATGATGTGCATATTTATTATCCACTCGCAGTAGGCCTAATATATAACTCTAATAAACATGACACATGCAACAGTATAGTTCTTCACTGTGAGTGCACACGTGGTAATGGTGCCTTTCACATGGGGGCTTGGTTTATGGTTTTCAAGCCAACTTCCAGATGATGTCAAACGGGTAAGGACAGATTACTGCAGTGGTTCCCAAACTGGGGGTCGGGACCCCTAGGGGGGTCGTGGAGGTCCTGCAGGGGAGTTGCGGAGGGAATGGAATAATCCTGAAACCTATACGATTACATATACATATGTATGTATGATGGCAACATTTAGCAACATTGGTGGACAAAACAATGTTTTGCACATGGAATATGATGTGGGAGGGGTGTTGTGAAAATATTCGTATATCCAAAAGGGGGTCCTAGCAGAAACATGTTCGGGAACCCCTGAATTACTGCCTGGGCCTACTGCTCGCAGGCCCAGGGGCGCAAGAGCCAGGCCCGTCACTAGGTTTGAGAGCCAGGGGTGGCTTAAGGGCGGGTTATACTTCCTGTCAGTGCCACGGAGTGAGCTTGTCGCAGCCATGATGCAGTTCATTTTGATTTATGCCCTGTTTTGAAGCGCGGTCTGCGCGATGTCATTTCACGCTCAAACTGCCTTCAATACAAAGAGTAACCTAGACATGTCGGTTGTTTTTTAGCTTCACAGACTCGACGACAATGAAAATGAAACATTAAATCTTTATGTCAGGTGCATTTTTGATCGCACTAGCAGCCACCGCGGTAGTTTGGAACAAAGAAGTAGGCCTAGCTCATTTGTCAACGAAGCGGAATGTTTCCTCGACCTCGGAAACACTCTTCAACTGTCCAAATAACTCCAGCGTGCACTTGCAAGCGCACGTGTTGTCTTTGGTTCGTGTAATAAATGAAACGACAAAGCACGGGCAACTTATTTAATGAAGAGCTCACAGTCCGTAGACCGACGAAGGTTAGAACAAGGAAGTAGCTTGTTCTCGACTCGAGGACAGAGCAGGCTGGTCGAGAGAACCAATCAGAGACCTATTTTCGCCCTTCACTCCGTCGCTGTCTGCATCACTCCCTGCGTCGAGACACAATTTTTGGGAGGTACCCCAGAGTACCTGCGTGGTGGGGGGGGGGGGCTTCACTCCGTTAACTGCGCGGCTCACTGCATCATGATGCAGGGACGCTGATCTCGAGGCATAAACCACCCTTTAGCCCCCGAGGAAGAACATTTTTTCAGCGCACCTGCTAAGGTTTTGTCTATGAATTCATTATTTTAAGAGCAAAGAAATCTCGCACACTGTCCATTCCACCAACAAACTTTAATACGTTTCGGTCATTCGACCTTCTTCATGTTGTTAAAGTTTGTTGGTGGAATGGACAGTGTGCAGGATTTCTTTACACTTGAATGACAACCCCACTGGGATAATATCCTATGCACCTGCCCACCTAGGTGTGCAAAAGAGTCTTCTTGAACAATTATTTTAAGAGCACCATACCAATTTTTAAACACTAGTTACAGTGGATATTTTTTAATTCACATTTTAATGAACATTCCTTATATGTAAGCTAAACAAAATATTTCAAAATGTTTCAACTGATATTTGAATATTGAATATTATTATGTTATGTTATGAGTATTATGTTTCCCTCCCCGCATAACATATTGCTGTGCGCCCTGCTTTTATTGCTGTGCAGTAGGATATAAGTGGCATTAAACAATAAATAAACAGGAACTTGTATTCAGATTAATTTGCCTACTTGTTGGTTCGTATTCAGTGCTTTACTGCATTTGCTTTTAGAAAAATGTTAAAAAAAAAATTAAAAATAAATAAAGGGGGGGCTAGTACTAATGTAATACTAAAATGGGGCTAACGACGTCCCTGGCAAGAGCCAAGAGCCAAGGGGGGGCCTTTCTTGTTGCGTGACCCAGGGGCCCTTGAAATAATAATCCGTCCCTGCAAACGCGGTTCACCTGAGGACAGATTTAAAGTGAGTCTCCAGACTCAAAATGCTTCCAGATGTGTGCTAGGGGCAGCCGAACTGACGCGCTACTCTTTCTATTGACGTGTTTACATATTTGGAGGGGATTTGTTTATCAGTGTCATACTGTTTTTTTATGGTCTAACTGTATGTCTGTGTAAAGAAATGAGAGCGAGAAAAATCACTTTGTTCTGATGAAAACCACTTCTGTGGTCGAAACATGTTGACATTGTAATTATGAGTAGCCAAATTTAGTAAAGGTTTTTTAAACGTATTCTCTTCATCCTTTGGATACCCTGGGACCTCTTGGATATTGTTTATTTCTGTAAGTTGATTTCCCTACCCTAAGAACCCAAGTTTGTCAATTAGTTAAAAAAAAAACATATATACACCTAAACGCATGATGTTGGATGAAATGTTGGATGACATGTATCTTCAAGCACTGGCCCTGGTCTCCCTGAGGTTTGTGGTGGGATATTTCCATGACAATGATTTGGTGGGGCCCTAAGGTCCCCTTCAAACACAAGCTGAAAACTTAAATCCAGCATCTCATAGAAACATCAAAACTAGTTGTGCTATAGTTTGGTTGGAGGGTGGACCCGGAAATGTTGAGTACACCAACATTTTATGACAGAAATGTGTAGTATAGTTATCAACTCCCAAGTATATAGAAACTGTCGGATGCTAACTTGTTTAGCATTTTTTATTTAAAGGTGATCTGTGTACTATTGTGGCCAGAGTAGGTGTTGCAATATGCTCATTGAAACTGTGCTGCCAATTGCCAAATTTGATCTTTTCATGAATATTTATAATGTAATAAACTAATATTTATGACGAATCTACAGTAAGTTTGCCGCTAAAATTAGTATTTCTTGAAATTCAAAATGGTGGACATGGAGAGGATCCACCTTTTCATGAAAAGTGCAATTTTGCCAGTCAGAATGGATACTTGGAATTTGATGGTGGTGGTAAGTCTTCATGAAAAACGGCACATTTGTGAATGGGCATCATGAATTCTACAAAGAAACTACTAAAAATATTACACAGTGCACCTTTAAGTTAGATTTTGATACAGATAGATCATCTTGTCCTGGGGGTGCTAAGAGGTTTTGTTTTGGAATATGTGAAGTTCTGTTTATAAACCTGAGCGAGAAAAACAGTAGGCCTATCTACTTTTTTCCAAAAATGTGTGCAATCTCTGTTAATGGTTCTCCATTTTCCAGCTCAAAAGAGAAACAAACACATTACTAACCAAATACTGCACCCCACCTGAAAAAAAGACCATATCCAGAATTCATTTTTAGAAAACCAACATATGCATATATAACGTATACATATAATCTTGTGAAGCCATGCTGTGTCAAATGCATAACGTAAGCTAACTGAGAAAATATGATAACTTGCCTATAGGCATTGCGATAACATGCTTGTTCACGTGTGCTCTAAATGCTACTAAAATAGCTCTCCAGAACACAATAAACAGAGAAGCAATTAGGCAATGTGTGGACGATGGAGGTCTTTGACTACAGGCCACGCTGTTTGTGTGTCGTGTCGGGTCCAATTAGTTTAAAACCGTCCTGTCCTCTACCTACAGCAGAGATGTGCAGAGGCAATTGCCAATTCCCAACCCTTCCCAATTGCCAATTCCCAATTCCCAACCCTTTCCAACTTGAAGCACACCTGAAATGTTCACAAATTTTCAATACCTACCTCTTAACCCAACAAACAATAAAACACAAACAAATAGTCAAAAGCAACACACACACACACACACACACACACACACACACACACACACACACACACACACACACACACACACACACACACACACACACACACACACACACACACACGCACAAATATTATTTTGATGTATAGAAAATGATTTCAAGGCCCACTTGGAATACCTGCAGGGCCCCGTGCCAGTTTGAGAATAACTCTCAAAATCTACCCTCTGTATCCCCTTCAGTCTACATTTTTTCTATAGGAACCCCAAATGTGTACAAGTACTGCTGCCTAATGTCTTCCATTCAGTCTGACACTGCCCATTCATTAGATGGTTTTCTTTCCCTGTTGTGCTGGACCAATGTTGTCGACGGACCTATTTGGACAAAGCCCGTCCGTGGTCAAAGAAACGACGGTGCTGTGCCATGACCTCAATTAACGCCCAAGTGAGCCCCCCATTTTTAAACAAGATGGAACAGTACGTGCTATAATTGTCCCCCGAAATGTGTTGTCCTCTTCATCTTGTTAATAGGCTTGCATTCCTCTAACAGGTCAGCGCCCACGTGTATTTTTCCGTTATCCAACTGTATGGAGGACAGAGACAAAAGTGGTGTAATTATTCTCTGGGAGACCGGTTTCAAAAAACGGTTACACTTTGTATTCTCTCTGGATTTATTCATATTATAGTAATTATTCATATATAATTACTTGATATTGGTTATTGATACATTGATATTTTATATTGATAATTAAATTGTGTTTAATTGCTATTATATTGATGTTTTAATTATGTTTTTGGATGTTAACTGCCTGAGTATTGCAGGTTCAGAACAGAGCATAAACCTGTTTGACTAAAGAGAACCTTCTCATGTGTAATTCAACAGGTTGGTACTTGTCAAAAACAGCAGGGTGAAGGGTTTTGTTATCAATGGAAATAAAAGGAACATGTTTCAGCCAAACTGTCAAGGTAGGCCTACTATGTGCATGTTTTTCAGCAACGTTTTACTTCAGCATTTAGAGTACTTTTCACTAATTTTAACTTAAAGGTCATTCATATACAGTAGTCCAAACCCATTTCTGTTGTTCTAACTGAAACAGTGCCCCAGACAATTCTGCCCTGTAACACCATTGGAGATCCATGCACATATCCCATGCCAGGCAACGAGCAGTGATTCTGACCAGCCCAGCGGTGGAACGATGACACATTACTGTACAAACGAGCAGATTACATGTCACGGCCAAACGTTACCAATGGATATTCGAAAGAAATTGGTACGAGTCAGTGGCGGTCCTACAATGAGTTTGCATCCCTGGGCGACAACCCCCCACGAGTACCCCGGCCCCTTTCGCGGCTACCCAAGTCCCTGGGAAAACATGCTGAAAAAACGCTTACAATAGCTGACAAAAAACACTAATGTTAATGTCATTATTACAGCAGTGTGGTAATAGTGCAGAAAAATAACAGGCTTCAAATCTTTTTTAATATGTTTATAGCGATTTATGTAATGTCGTTGGGGGCAGGGTTTCCCGCTGGTGCCGCCCTCTCTTGGGTGCCGCCCCAGACAATTGCCCGGTCGCAGTCGGCCTACCCTAGGACTGCCCCTGGTAAGAGTGTATGGAAAGACCATGCTTACATCATGTCAAATTGAGGCGATTTGACCATCTGCAGCTATCATGGAGATCTTGGATCCATCCTATATTATCTCCCCTTCCCTCCTCAATCTGTGCTTGTGGCCTCAAGTTTCACTGATGCCCCGCCTCCGTGGAGAAAGCAATAAAGTTTCCCTGCTGTCAGCCTCGGAGGACATTTCCCCATTCAACATCCTGCTTACAAATGAGAAAATGACCTTTGAATTGTTCTTTTGCGAGATATTGAATAAAACATCTATCTTCAATGACGTCGTCTTGCCTCGCTCCTTGAGGCCACAACACAAGGCAAGGACGGGAGGTTCTAATTGCCTAGGCCCCCAGCAAAACTCTCCATCGTAGTGGCCCTCAAGAGTGAGCCCCTCCATGATAAATAATTAGTAATAAGTATTTCAAGCGAGCCCCATGTCTATATTTTGGCTAGGGCCCCCAAAGGTGTTACTTCAAGTTCACGGTGTACCAAAATTGCGTACCAAAGAGCAGGTTTACAAGCTGGTTGATGAAACCTATCTGCCAAGAGTGTTCAAGGGGGCACTGAGGCCTCACTTAGGTGTTAAAGTGAGAGGGCGGCTGACAGCTTTGGCCGGGTCTGGGCCAAGGACAACTGACCCCTGTATCCTCCCCCGGACGACTTCTCTGGTTGGACTGATAGGTCCGCTCGAGAGGGACTTGAGGCCTGCGCCTGACCTTAAATTCAAGTGCAACATTCCAATTCCTTTGCCTACTGCCAGGGCTATGTTTCACCAGGCCCAAGACAAAGTCAGACCGTACAATATATTGGGGACTTTGTTCTGGACCCTACCTTTCCCTGGGCCTGGGACAGCTGACCCCTTTGCCCCCACCCTGTCGGATTCCTGGACTGCAGCAGCCCTTGCAGCAGCAATGTCACAACCGTTCCCAATGAGGTCATTTGTCAAGCAAGACTGGCTGCTGGTGGACAATGAGTGTTGGATCTCAAGGCCTCGTCAGGCAAAACCATCAGCATAGCTATCTACAGGCAGCTCTAGGCTACTGCTTGGCACCTAGTCTGGACAGTGACTTGCATCTGTGCCTCTCCAAAGGTTGACTATTTTATTGTTACTCCCTGCTGTTGTGCAAATGTGGGATTTTGTTGTTTTGTTGATTTGTGAATAGACTATTCAATTTGCTCTAAATATCAGTGAGTGTAAGTTGGTTGCATACATTTTTTTTTTCAAAACACTGTCCTCAAAGTTGTTTATTTATTTACAACCGCTTTGCTGGGCCTATATTCAGGGTATTTGAGCTTGGTGTATGTAGGCTATATTTTTCACATCTCAACTCCAAATTTGTTGGCTGTCGGTGCATGTTTTGTTTGTTTCTCTATTCATAACACAGGCAACATTTTCGTTAGTAATTAGGGAGGCCTAAGTCTATGCATAATAGGCAATATAGAAAATAATAACATAAAGGTCAGGCCTAAGCGAGCCTCTTTGCCAAAACTCCTCAATTAAAGCGAGTCTGTAATCTGTGTAAGTCTTACACAGCTCTGAAACGTTCTCACATGTCGGGACCAAATGTGAAATTAGAACCACATTTGGAGTTTGGCAAGAGTTGTCAACACGGCATTTTTGGAAAATATTTGTGGATTGTTGCCAGTGGAGGGCGCTACCGCGCAGAATCCCATGTGCAGCGAAAGTAAGTACGGAGCCCCTTTACACGCACGGAGACAATCTGAAAATCTGTAGCGGTCTTGTCGTTCAAGAAGTAAGATTTGTAAACAGCTAAATGTGAGACGAACTTTATGTTGTCTGGTCGCCTGCTAATGGTAAGGCATAATGGTAGGAGTTGCGTTTGGCTGAACATTTCTTAGTGTTAGTTCTGCAGCCATTTGCGCTTTTAAAACAAGGACCTCCTTGGACGGACCAAGCAGTGTGTGTTGAGTCCGTCTCTCTCTCCGCTGACAGATGTACAAACTGTGACAAAGTGATTACTTCGTAGCTGATATCTCCGCAAAAGGTAAGCAAAGCTTTTGTAATACAGTAGGCCTACATCGGTCTTACCTGGTCGGTTTAGCCTGTGGGGTTCAGCAAATGCACCACTTCTGCTCCGGCTCCTCCGTGGTTCTGCGCTGAAGAATTGGACTTGCTTACCCAAATCTTTCAACCATTTTGGAATATTGTGGGGGACCGCGCTCCAAAACATGCCAGTGCGTGGATTAGTTAAGAAAACTGAGGGCAAATTTGTAACCAACCATTTTCCCAGTTTTAATCAATACTTGGTAGCCTACTGTATTATTATTATTTTAATTATAGATGGATCAACTTTTACCTATCTGTAAAGTTTTCTGACTTGCTCTGATGTTATTTAGGTTGTGTACTTGTTTGAGCAACTGCATATGTGAGCGCTTCTTTTCTTTTCTACGACCGAGTGATTCTAGTCTGAAAAATAATAATGGTTTGAAATGTGCTTAATGCGCACATTTTCGAGATGACTTGTGTTTGTATCTCGTGCTCATTCTCCGCCTCAGCATGCGTGCGCGAGACATGTGCAAACCGTGTCCTCGGCTCGCGACTGGACTGGAGCGGGCCGGCGCCAGCAGAGGGAATTGCAATGATG